>NW_027182891.1:670000-677500 GCF_041146395.1 Eulemur rufifrons
AGGGTTAGGTTTAGGGTTAGTGTTAGTTTTAGGGTTAGAGTTATGTGCTTTGGTTTGTGTTAGCGGTTAGGTTTAGGTTTACTGGTGACGGTTAGGGTTACGTTTAGGGGTTAGCATTAGGGTTAGGGTTAGGGTTAAGGGATAGGATTAGGGTTAAGTGTTGGGCTTAGGGTTAGGGTTTAGTGTTAGTGTTAGCATTAAGGATTAGGGTTAGGGTCAGGGTTAAATGCTTGGGTGCGGGTAACGGTTAGCGTCAGGGTTAAGGTTCACAGATAGGGTTAGTGTTAAGGGTTACGGGTAGGTTTAGGGTTCAGGGTTAGAGTTAGCATTAGGACTTAAGTTTAGGATTAGGCGGTATGTTAGATTTAGGGTTAGATCTAGGCGTTAGGGTAAGGGCTAGCGTTAGGGTTAAGAGATAGGGTTAGGTTTAATGCTTAGGATTAGGGTTAGGGTTTGGGGTTAAAGTAAGTGTTAGGGGTTAGGTTTAAGGATCCAAGGTTAGGGTTATTTTTAGCTGTAGTGTTAGGGTTAGGGATAAGGGATCCCATTAGCATTAAGGGTCTTCCTTACTGTAGGGTTAAGGGTTAGGCTTAGAGTTAAAGGTTAAGGTTAGGGTCAGTGTTAAGATTTAGGGTGAGGGTTAATGGTTAGGGTAAAGGTTAAGCGTTAGGGTTAGGGATTAGTGATTAGGGTTTCTGGTTAGTGTTAGGGTTAGCCGTTAGGAGTTAGTGTTTTATGAAGGGGTATGGTTAGAATTAGGATTGGGGTTAGAGTTAGGGTGAGGTATAGGGGTTAGGTTTAGGGGTTAGTTTCAGGGTAAAAGGATAGGATTAGGTTTACGGGTTGGGCTTAGGTTTAGGGTTAAAGTTTACTGCTAGGGTTAGGGATAGGGTTCAGCCTTAGCTTTAGGGGTTCTGGTTAGGGTTAGGTGTTAGGTTAGTGTCAGGGTTAGGTCTAGTCGTGAGGGTAAGGTTTAGGGTTAGCTTTAAGAGCTAGGGTTAGGTTTAATGGTTAGGATTAGGATTAGGGTTAAGGGTTAGGGTAAGGCTTAGGGGTTAGGGTGAAGGGTTAGGGTCAAGGGTTAGGATTTTTGTTAGGCATAGCGTTGGGGTTAGAAGTAAGGGTTACTGTCAGTGTTAGGGTTGTAGGTAGGGTTACGGTTAGGGTTAGCGGTTTAGAATTAGGGTTAGGGATTAGGTGTCACAGTGATGACTAGGAGATAGGGTTATTATTATGGGATAGGGGTTTTTCTCAGGAAATGGGTTATGCATTAACGTTAGGATAAGAGGTTAAAGTTAGGCGCACGGTGAGGTTTACGTGTTAAGGGGAGAAAGAGGAACAGGGTTGGGTGTTATGTTCAGGGTTAGGGTTATCTGTTAAAGGTATTGTTTATGCTTAGCGCACGGGCCCTGTCTGCATTAGGCGGGCGGGGGGAGTTTAGCGGGCTGGGATTGTACCCGGGAACCCACTCTATCATACTCTGGGTATGGGCCCGTGGGTTTCATGCAGGACACAGTGGTAGAGCCTCCTTTCACGCATGGCATGGGAGGATTGCAGGCTTTCTAAACTCTAAGAAAGCAAGAAGTCTGAGATTTAGATTTAGGGTTAGGATTCTGGTTAGGGTTAAGGATGAAGTTTAGTGTTAGGGTGAGGGCTTAGGGTTAGGGATTAGGGTTAGGGTTAAAGGTTACTCCTAGGTTTAACGGTTACACTTTGGTTTAGGGTTGAGGTTTACGGTTAGGGTTAAGATGAGGGGTTAGGGTTAGGTGCAGGGTTAGGGTTAAGTGTTAGGTTTAGGGTTGAAGATTAGGATTAGGGTTAGGATTAAACGTTAGCGTGAGAGTTAACGCTTAGGGTTAAGGTTAAGAGTTAGGGTTTAGGGTTAGGTTTAGGGTTAGGGTTAGTTTTAGGGTTAGAGTTATGTGCTATGGTTTGTGTTAGAGGTTAGGGTTAGGTTTACTGGTGACGGTTATCATTACGTTTAGGGGTTAGCATTAGGGTTAGGGTTAGGGTTAGGATTAAGGGATAGGATTAGGGTTAAGTGCTGGGCTTAGGGTTAGGGTTTAGTGTTAGGGTTATCATTATGGACTAGGGGTAGGGTCAGGGTTAAATGCTTGGGTGCGGGTAATGTTTAGGGTCAGGGTTAAGGTTCACGGATAGGGTTAGTGTTAAGGGTTACGGGTAGGTTTAGGGTTCAGGGTTAGAGTTAGCATTAGGGCTTAAGGTTAGGATTAGGCGGTAGGTTCGATTTAGGGTTAGATCTAGGCGTTAGGGTAAGGGCTAGCGTTAGGGTTCAGAGATAGGGTTAGGTTTAATGCTTAGGATTAGGTTTAGGGTTTGGGGTTAAAGTAAGTGTTAGGGGTTAGGTTTAAGGATCCAAGGTTACGGTTTTTAACTGTAGTGTTAGGGTTAGGGATAAGGGATCCCATTAGCATTAAGGGTCTTCCTTACTGTAGGGTTAAGGGTTAGGCTTAGAGTTAAAGGTTAAGGTTAGGGTCAGTGTTAAGATTTAGGGTGAGGGTTAACGGTTAGGGTAAAGGTTAAGTGTTAGGGTTAGGGATTAGTGATTAGGGTTTTTGGTTAGTGTTAGGTTAGCGGTTAGTGTTTTATGAAGGGGTATGGTTAGAATTAGGATTGGGGTTAGAGTTAGGGTGAGGTATAGGGGTTAGGTTTAGGGGTTAGTTTTAGGGTAAAAGGATAGGATTAGGGTTACGGGTTGGGCTTAGGTTTAGGGTTAAAGTTTACTGCTAGGGTTAGGGATAGGGTTCAGGCTTAGCTTTAGGGGTTCTGCTTAGGGTTAGGTGTTAGGTTAGTGTCAGGGTTAGGTCTAGTCGTGAGGGCAAGGTTCAGGGTTATCTTTAAGAGCTAGGGTTAGGTTTAATGGTTAGGATTAGGATTAGGGTTAAGGGTTAGGGTAAGGCTTAGGGGTTAGGGTGCAGGGTTAGGGTTTTTGTTAGGCATAGCGTTGGGGTTAGAAGTAAGGGTTACTGTCAGTGTTAGGGTTGTAGGTAGGGTTACGGTTAGGGTTAGCGGTTTAGAATTAGGGTTAGGGATTAGGTGTCACAGTGATGACTAGGAGATAGGGTTAGAATTATGGGATAGGGGTTGTTCTCAGGAAATGGGTTATGCATTAACGTTAGGATAAGAGGTTAAAGTTAGGCGCACGGTGAGGTTTACGTGTTAAGGGGAGAAATAGGAACAGGGTTGGGTGTTATGTTCAGGGTTAGGGTTATCTGTTAAAGGTTTTGTTTATGCTTAGCGCACGGGCCCTGTCTGCATTAGGCGGGCGGGGGGAGTTTCGGGGGCTGGGATTGTACCCAGGAACCCACTCTATCATACTCTGGGTATGGGCCCGTGGGTTTCATGCAGGACACAGTGGTAGAGCCTCCTTTCACGCATGGCATGGGAGGATTGCAGGCTTTCTAAACTCTAAGAAAGTAAGAAGTCTGAGAATTAGATTTAGGGTTCGGATTATGGTTAGGGTTAAGGATGAAGTTTAGTGTTAGGGTGAGGGCTTAGGGTTAGGGCTTAGGGTTAGGGTTAAAGGTTAGTCTTAGGTTTAAAGGTTACACTTTGGTTTAGGGTTGAGGTTTACGGTTAGGGTTAAGATGAGGGGTTAGGGTTTGGTACAGGGTTAGGGTTAAGTGTTAGGTTTAGGGTTGAAGATTAGGATTAGGGTTAGGATTAAAGGTTAGCGTGAGAGTTATCGCTTAGGGTTAAGGTTAACAGTTAGGGTTTAGGGTTAGGCTTAGGGTTAGGGTCCGTTTTAGGGTTAGAGTTATGTGCTATGGTTTGTGTTAGAGGTTAGGGTTAGATTTACTGGTCACGGTGAGGGTTACGTTTAGGGGTTAGCATTAGGGTTAGGGTTAAGTGATAGGATTAGGGTTAAGTGTTGGGCGTAGGGTGAGGGTTTAGTGTTAGGGTTATCATTAAGGATTAGGGGTAGGGTCAGGGTTAAATGCTTGGGTGCGGGTAATGTTTAGGGTCAGGGTTAAGGTTCACGGATAGGGTTAGTGTTAAGGGTTACAGGTAGGTTTAGGGTTCAGGGTTAGAGTTAGCATTAGGGCTTAAGGTTAGGATTAGGCGGTAGGTTCGATTTAGGGTTAGATCTAGGCATTAGGGTAAGGGCTAGCGTTAGGGTTAAGAGATAGGTTTAGGTTTAATGCTTAGGATTAGGGTTAGGGTTTGGGGTTAAAATAAGTGTTAGGGGTTAGGTTTAAGGATCAAAGGTTAGGGTTATTTTTAGCTGTAGTGTTAGGGTTAGGGATAAGGGATCCCATTAGCATTAAGGGTCTTCCTTACTGTAGGGTTAAGGGTTAGGCTTAGAGTTAAAGGTTAAGGTTAGGGTCAGTTTTAAGATTTAGGGTGAGGGTTAACGGTTAGGGTAAAGGTTAAGCGTTAGCGTTAGGGATTAGTGATTAGGGTTTTTGGTTAGTGTTAGGGTTAGCGGTTAGGAGTTAGTGTTTTATGAAGGGGTATGGTTAGAATTAGGATTGGGGTTAGAGTTAGGGTGAGGTATAGGGGTTAGGTTTAGGGGTTAGTTTTAGGGTAAAAGGATAGGATTAGGGTTACGGATTGGGCTTAGGTTTAGGGTTAAAGTTTACTGCTAGGGTTAGGGATAGGGTTCAGGGTTAGCTTTAGGGGTTCTGGTTAGGGTTAGGTGTTAGGTTAGTGTCAGGGTTAGGTCTAGTCGTGAGGGCAAGGTTCAGGGTTATCTTTAAGAGCTAGGGTTAGGTTTAATGGTTAGGATTAGGATTAGGGTTAAGGGTTAGGGTAAGGCTTAGGGGTTACGGTGCAGGGTTAGGGTTTTTGTTAGGCATAGCGTGGGGTTAGAAGTAAGGGTTACTGTCAGTGTTAGGGTTGTAGGTAGGGTTACGGTTAGGGTTAGCGGTTTAGAATTAGGGTTAGGGATTAGGTGTCACAGTGATGACTAGGAGATAGGGTTAGAATTATGGGATAGGGGTTGTTCTCAGGAAATGGGTTATGCATTAACGTTAGGATAAGAGGTTAAAGTTAGGCGCACGGTGAGGTTTACGTGTTAAGGGGAGAAATAGGAACAGGGTTGGGTGTTATGTTCAGGGTTAGGGTTATCTGTTAAAGGTATTGTTTATGCTTAGCGCACGGGCCCTGTCTGCATTAGGCGGGCGGGGGGAGTTTAGGGGGCTGGGATTGTACCCGGGAACCCACTCTATCATACTCTGGGTATGGGCCCGTGGGTTTCATGCAGGACACAGTGGTAGACCCTCCTTTCACGCATGGCATGGGAGGATTGCAGGCTTTCTAAACTCTAAGAAAGCAAGAAGTCTGAGAATTAGAATTAGGGTTAGGATTCTGGTTAGGGTTAAGGATGAAGTTTAGTGTTAGGGTGAGGGCTTAGGGTTAGGGCTTAGGGTTAGGGTTAAAGGTTACTCTTAGGTTTAACGGTTACACTTTGGTTTAGGGTTGAGATTTACTGATAGGGTTAAGATGAGGGGTTAGGGTTTGGTACAGGGTTAGGGTTAAGTGTTAGGTTTAGGGTTGAAGATTAGGATTAGGGTTAGGATTAAAGGTTAGCGTGAGAGTTAACGCTTAGGGTTAAGGTTAAGAGTTAGGGTTTAGGGTTAGGGTTAGGGTTAGTTTTAGAGTTAGAGTTATGTGCTATGGTTTGTGTTAGAGGTTAGGGTTAGGTTTACTGGTCACGGCTAGGGTTAGGTTTAGGGGGTAGCATTAGGGTTAGGCTTATGGTTAGGGTTAAGGGATAGGATTAGGGATAAGTGTTGGGCTTAGGGTTAGGGTTTAGTGTTAGGGTTATCATTAAGGATTAGAGGTAGGGTCAGGGTTAAATGCTTGGTTGCGGGTAATGGTTAGGGTCAGGGTTAAGGTTCATGGATAGGGTTAGTGTTAAGGGTTACGGGTAGGTTTAGGGTTCAGGGTTAGAGTTAGCATTAGAGCTTAAGGTTAGGATTAGGCGGTAGGTTAGATTTAGGGTTAGATCTAGGCGTTAGGGTAAGGGCTAGCGTTACGGTTAAGAGATAGGGTTAGGTTTAATGCTTAGGATTAGGGTTAGGGTTTGGGGTTAAAGTAAGTGTTAGGGGTTAGGTTTCAGGATCCAAGGTTAGGGTTATTTTTAGCTGTAGTGTTAGGGTTAGGGATAAGGGATCCCATTAGCATTAAGGGTCTTCCTTACTGTAGGGTTAAGGGTTAGGCTTAGAGTTAAAGGTTAAGGTTAGGGTCAGTGTTAAGATTTAGGGTGAGGGTTAACGGTTAGGGTAAAGGTTAAGCGTTAGTGTTAGGGATTAGTGATTAGGGATTTTAGTTAGTGTTAGTGTTAGCGATTAGGAGTTAGTGTTTTATGAAGGGGTATGGTTAGAATTAGGATTGGGGTTAGAGTTAGGGTGAGGTATAGGGGTTAGGTTTAGGGGTTAGTTTTAGGGTAAAAGGATAGGATTAGGGTTACGGGTTGTGCTTAGGTTTAGGGTTACAGTTTACTGCTAGAGTTAGGGATAGGGTTCAGGGTTAGCTTTAGGGGTTCTGGTTAGGGTTAGGTGTTAGGTTAGTGTCAGGGTTAGGTCTAGTCGTGAGGGTAAGGTTTAGGGTTAGCTTTAAGAGCTAGGGTTAGGTTTAATGGTTAGGATTAGGATTAGGGTTAAGGGTTAGGGTAAGGCTTAGGGGTTATGGTGAAGGGATAGGTTCAAGGGTTAGGATTTTTGTTAGGCATAGCATTGGGGTTAGAAGTAAGGGTTACTGTCAGTGTTAGGGTTGTAGGTAGGGTTACGGTTAGGGTTAGCGGTTTAGAATTAGGGTTAGGGATTAGGTGTCACAGTGATGACTAGGAGATAGGGTTAGAATTATGGGATAGGGGTTGTTCTCAGGAAATGGGTTATGCATTAACGTTAGGATAAGAGGTTAAAGTTAGGCGCACGGTGAGGTTTACGTGTTAAGGGGAGAAATAGGAACAGGGTTGGGTGTTATGTTCAGGGTTAGGGTTATCTGTTAAAGGTATTGTTTATGCTTAGCGCACGGGCCCTGTCTGCATTAGGCAGGCGGGGGGAGTTTAGCGGGCTGGGATTGTACCCGGGAAACCACTGTATCATACCCTGGGTATGGGCCCGTGGGTTTCATGCAGGACACAGTGGTAGAGCCTCCTTTCACGCATGGCATGGGAGGATTGCAGGCTTTCTAAACTCTAAGAAAGCAAGAAGTCTGAGAATTAGATTTAGGGTTAGGATTCTGGTTAGGGTTAAGGATGAAGTTTAGTGTTAGGATGAGGGCTTAGGGTTAGGGATTAGGGTTAGGGTTAAAGGTTAGTCTTAGGTTTAACGGTTACACTTTGGTTTAGGGTTGAGGTTTACGGTTAGGGTTGAGATGAGGGGTTAGTGTTTGGTACAGGGTTAGGGTTAAGTGTTAGGTTTAGGGTTGAAGATTAGGATTAGGGTTAGGATTAAAGGTTAGCGTGAGAGTTAACGCTTAGTGTTAAGGTTAACAGTTAGGGTTTAGGGTTAGGGTTAGTGTTAGGGTTAG
>NW_027182891.1:682500-690000 GCF_041146395.1 Eulemur rufifrons
AGGGTTAGAGTTATGTGCTTTGGTTTGTGTTAGCGGTTAGGTTTAGGTTTACTGGTGACGGTTAGGGTTACGTTTAGGGGTTAGCATTAGGGTTAGGGTTAGGGTTAAGGGATAGGATTAGGGTTAAGTGTTGGGCTTAGGGTTAGGGTTTAGTGTTAGTGTTAGCATTAAGGATTAGGGTTAGGGTCAGGGTTAAATGCTTGGGTGTGGGTAACGGTTAGCGTCAGGGTTAAGGTTCACAGATAGGGTTAGTGTTAAGGGTTACGGGTAGGTTTAGGGTTCAGGGTTAGAGTTAGCATTAGGACTTAAGTTTAGGATTAGGCGGTATGTTAGATTTAGGGTTAGATCTAGGCGTTAGGGTAAGGGCTAGCGTTAGGGTTAAGAGATAGGGTTAGGTTTAATGCTTAGGATTAGGGTTAGGGTTTGGGGTTAAAGTAAGTGTTAGGGGTTAGGTTTAAGGATCCAAGGTTAGGGTTATTTTTAGCTGTAGTGTTAGGGTTAGGGATAAGGGATCCCATTAGCATTAAGGGTCTTCCTTACTGTAGGGTTAAGGGTTAGGCTTAGAGTTAAAGGTTAAGGTTAGGGTCAGTGTTAAGATTTAGGGTGAGGGTTAATGGTTAGGGTAAAGGTTAAGCGTTAGGGTTAGGGATTAGTGATTAGGGTTTCTGGTTAGTGTTAGGGTTAGCCGTTAGGAGTTAGTGTTTTATGAAGGGGTATGGTTAGAATTAGGATTGGGGTTAGAGTTAGGGTGAGGTATAGGGGTTAGGTTTAGGGGTTAGTTTCAGGGTAAAAGGATAGGATTAGGTTTACGGGTTGGGCTTAGGTTTAGGGTTAAAGTTTACTGCTAGGGTTAGGGATAGGGTTCAGGCTTAGCTTTAGGGGTTCTGGTTAGGGTTAGGTGTTAGGTTAGTGTCAGGGTTAGGTCTAGTCGTGAGGGTAAGGTTTAGGGTTAGCTTTAAGAGCTAGGGTTAGGTTTAATGGTTAGGATTAGGATTAGGGTTAAGGGTTAGGGTAAGGCTTAGGGGTTAGGGTGAAGGGTTAGGATTTTTGTTAGGCATAGCGTTGGGGTTAGAAGTAAGGGTTACTGTCAGTGTTAGGGTTGTAGGTAGGGTTACGGTTAGGGTTAGCGGTTTAGAATTAGGGTTAGGGATTAGGTGTCACAGTGATGACTAGGAGATAGGGTTATTATTATGGGATAGGGGTTTTTCTCAGGAAATGGGTTATGCATTAACGTTAGGATAAGAGGTTAAAGTTAGGCGCACGGTGAGGTTTACGTGTTAAGGGGAGAAAGAGGAACAGGGTTGGGTGTTATGTTCAGGGTTAGGGTTATCTGTTAAAGGTATTGTTTATGCTTAGCGCACGGGCCCTGTCTGCATTAGGCGGGCGGGGGGAGTTTAGCGGGCTGGGATTGTACCCGGGAACCCACTCTATCATACTCTGGGTATGGGCCCGTGGGTTTCATGCAGGACACAGTGGTAGAGCCTCCTTTCACGCATGGCATGGGAGGATTGCAGGCTTTCTAAACTCTAAGAAAGCAAGAAGTCTGAGATTTAGATTTAGGGTTAGGATTCTGGTTAGGGTTAAGGATGAAGTTTAGTGTTAGGGTGAGGGCTTAGGGTTAGGGATTAGGGTTAGGGTTAAAGGTTACTCCTAGGTTTAACGGTTACACTTTGGTTTAGGGTTGAGGTTTACGTTTAGGGTTAAGATGAGGGGTTAGGGTTAGGTGCAGGGTTAGGGTTAAGTGTTAGGTTTAGGGTTGAAGATTAGGATTAGGGTTAGGATTAAACGTTAGCGTGAGAGTTAACGCTTAGGGTTAAGGTTAAGAGTTAGGGTTTAGGGTTAGGTTTAGGGTTAGGGTTAGTTTTAGGGTTAGAGTTATGTGCTATGGTTTGTGTTAGAGGTTAGGGTTAGGTTTACTGGTGACGGTTATCATTACGTTTAGGGGTTAGCATTAGGGTTAGGGTTAGGGTTAGGATTAAGGGATAGGATTAGGGTTAAGTGCTGGGCTTAGGGTTAGGGTTTAGTGTTAGGGTTATCATTATGGACTAGGGGTAGGGTCAGGGTTAAATGCTTGGGTGCGGGTAATGTTTAGGGTCAGGGTTAAGGTTCACGGATAGGGTTAGTGTTAAGGGTTACGGGTAGGTTTAGGGTTCAGGGTTAGAGTTAGCATTAGGGCTTAAGGTTAGGATTAGGCGGTAGGTTAGATTTAGGGTTAGATCTAGGCGTTAGGGTAAGGGCTAGCGTTAGGGTTCAGAGATAGGGTTAGGTTTAATGCTTAGGATTAGGTTTAGGGTTTGGGGTTAAAGTAAGTGTTAGGGGTTAGGTTTAAGGATCCAAGGTTACGGTTTTTAGCTGTAGTGTTAGGGTTAGGGATAAGGGATCCCATTAGCATTAAGGGTCTTCCTTACTGTAGGCTTAAGGGTTAGGCTTAGAGTTAAAGGTTAAGGTTAGGGTCAGTGTTAAGATTTAGGGTGAGGGTTAACGGTTAGGGTAAAGGTTAAGTGTTAGGGTTAGGGATTAGTGATTAGGGTTTTTGGTTAGTGTTAGGTTAGCGGTTAGTGTTTTATGAAGGGGTATGGTTAGAATTAGGATTGGGGTTAGAGTTAGGGTGAGGTATAGGGGTTAGGTTTAGGGGTTAGTTTTAGGGTAAAAGGATAGGATTAGGGTTACGGGTTGGGCTTAGGTTTAGGGTTAAAGTTTACTGCTAGGGTTAGGGATAGGGTTCAGGCTTAGCTTTAGGGGTTCTGCTTAGGGTTAGGTGTTAGGTTAGTGTCAGGGTTAGGTCTAGTCGTGAGGGCAAGGTTCAGGGTTATCTTTAAGAGCTAGGGTTAGGTTTAATGGTTAGGATTAGGATTAGGGTTAAGGGTTAGGGTAAGGCTTAGGGGTTAGGGTGCAGGGTTAGGGTTTTTGTTAGGCATAGCGTTGGGGTTAGAAGTAAGGGTTACTGTCAGTGTTAGGGTTGTAGGTAGGGTTACGGTTAGGGTTAGCGGTTTAGAATTAGGGTTAGGGATTAGGTGTCACAGTGATGACTAGGAGATAGGGTTAGAATTATGGGATAGGGGTTGTTCTCAGGAAATGGGTTATGCATTAACGTTAGGATAAGAGGTTAAAGTTAGGCGCACGGTGAGGTTTACGTGTTAAGGGGAGAAATAGGAACAGGGTTGGGTGTTATGTTCAGGGTTAGGGTTATCTGTTAAAGGTTTTGTTTATGCTTAGCGCACGGGCCCTGTCTGCATTAGGCGGGCGGGGGGAGTTTCGGGGGCTGGGATTGTACCCAGGAACCCACTCTATCATACTCTGGGTATGGGCCCGTGGGTTTCATGCAGGACACAGTGGTAGAGCCTCCTTTCACGCATGGCATGGGAGGATTGCAGGCTTTCTAAACTCTAAGAAAGTAAGAAGTCTGAGAATTAGATTTAGGGTTCGGATTATGGTTAGGGTTAAGGATGAAGTTTAGTGTTAGGGTGAGGGCTTAGGGTTAGGGCTTAGGGTTAGGGTTAAAGGTTAGTCTTAGGTTTAAAGGTTACACTTTGGTTTAGGGTTGAGGTTTACGGTTAGGGTTAAGATGAGGGGTTAGGGTTTGGTACAGGGTTAGGGTTAAGTGTTAGGTTTAGGGTTGAAGATTAGGATTAGGGTTAGGATTAAAGGTTAGCGTGAGAGTTATCGCTTAGGGTTAAGGTTAACAGTTAGGGTTTAGGGTTAGGCTTAGGGTTAGGGTCCGTTTTAGGGTTAGAGTTATGTGCTATGGTTTGTGTTAGAGGTTAGGGTTAGATTTACTGGTCACGGTGAGGGTTACGTTTAGGGGTTAGCATTAGGGTTAGGGTTAAGTGATAGGATTAGGGTTAAGTGTTGGGCGTAGGGTGAGGGTTTAGTGTTAGGGTTATCATTAAGGATTAGGGGTAGGGTCAGGGTTAAATGCTTGGGTGCGGGTAATGTTTAGGGTCAGGGTTAAGGTTCACGGATAGGGTTAGTGTTAAGGGTTACAGGTAGGTTTAGGGTTCAGGGTTAGAGTTAGCATTAGGGCTTAAGGTTAGGATTAGGCGGTAGGTTCGATTTAGGGTTAGATCTAGGCATTAGGGTAAGGGCTAGCGTTAGGGTTAAGAGATAGGTTTAGGTTTAATGCTTAGGATTAGGGTTAGGGTTTGGGGTTAAAATAAGTGTTAGGGGTTAGGTTTAAGGATCAAAGGTTAGGGTTATTTTTAGCTGTAGTGTTAGGGTTAGGGATAAGGGATACCATTAGCATTAAGGGTCTTCCTTACTGTAGGGTTAAGGGTTAGGCTTAGAGTTAAAGGTTAAGGTTAGGGTCAGTTTTAAGATTTAGGGTGAGGGTTAACGGTTAGGGTAAAGGTTAAGCGTTAGCGTTAGGGATTAGTGATTAGGGTTTTTGGTTAGTGTTAGGGTTAGCGGTTAGGAGTTAGTGTTTTATGAAGGGGTATGGTTAGAATTAGGATTGGGGTTAGAGTTAGGGTGAGGTATAGGGGTTAGGTTTAGGGGTTAGTTTTAGGGTAAAAGGATAGGATTAGGGTTACGGATTGGGCTTAGGTTTAGGGTTAAAGTTTACTGCTAGGGTTAGGGATAGGGTTCAGGGTTAGCTTTAGGGGTTCTGGTTAGGGTTAGGTGTTAGGTTAGTGTCAGGGTTAGGTCTAGTCGTGTGGGCAAGGTTCAGGGTTATCTTTAAGAGCTAGGGTTAGGTTTAATGGTTAGGATTAGGATTAGGGTTAAGGGTTAGGGTAAGGCTTAGGGGTTAGGGTGCAGGGTTAGGGTTTTTGTTAGGCATAGCGTTGGGGTTAGAAGTAAGGGTTACTGTCAGTGTTAGGGTTGTAGGTAGGGTTACGGTTAGGGTTAGCGGTTTAGAATTAGGGTTAGGGATTAGGTGTCACAGTGATGACTAGGAGATAGGGTTAGAATTATGGGATAGGGGTTGTTCTCAGGAAATGGGTTATGCATTAACGTTAGGATAAGAGGTTAAAGTTAGGCGCACGGTGAGGTTTACGTGTTAAGGGGAGAAATAGGAACAGGGTTGGGTGTTATGTTCAGGGTTAGGGTTATCTGTTAAAGGTATTGTTTATGCTTAGCGCACGGGCCCTGTCTGCATTAGGCGGGCGGGGGGAGTTTAGGGGGCTGGGATTGTACCCGGGAACCCACTCTATCATACTCTGGGTATGGGCCCGTGGGTTTCATGCAGGACACAGTGGTAGACCCTCCTTTCACGCATGGCATGGGAGGATTGCAGGCTTTCTAAACTCTAAGAAAGCAAGAAGTCTGAGAATTAGAATTAGGGTTAGGATTCTGGTTAGGGTTAAGGATGAAGTTTAGTGTTAGGGTGAGGGCTTAGGGTTAGGGCTTAGGGTTAGGGTTAAAGGTTACTCTTAGGTTTAACGGTTACACTTTGGTTTAGGGTTGAGATTTACTGATAGGGTTAAGATGAGGGGTTAGGGTTTGGTACAGGGTTAGGGTTAAGTGTTAGGTTTAGGGTTGAAGATTAGGATTAGGGTTAGGATTAAAGGTTAGCGTGAGAGTTAACGCTTAGGGTTAAGGTTAAGAGTTAGGGTTTAGGGTTAGGGTTAGGGTTAGTTTTAGAGTTAGAGTTATGTGCTATGGTTTGTGTTAGAGGTTAGGGTTAGGTTTACTGGTCACGGCTAGGGTTAGGTTTAGGGGGTAGCATTAGGGTTAGGCTTATGGTTAGGGTTAAGGGATAGGATTAGGGATAAGTGTTGGGCTTAGGGTTAGGGTTTAGTGTTAGGGTTATCATTAAGGATTAGAGGTAGGGTCAGGGTTAAATGCTTGGTTGCGGGTAATGGTTAGGGTCAGGGTTAAGGTTCATGGATAGGGTTAGTGTTAAGGGTTACGGGTAGGTTTAGGGTTCAGGGTTAGAGTTAGCATTAGAGCTTAAGGTTAGGATTAGGCGGTAGGTTAGATTTAGGGTTAGATCTAGGCGTTAGGGTAAGGGCTAGCGTTACGGTTAAGAGATAGGGTTAGGTTTAATGCTTAGGATTAGGGTTAGGGTTTGGGGTTAAAGTAAGTGTTAGGGGTTAGGTTTCAGGATCCAAGGTTAGGGTTATTTTTAGCTGTAGTGTTAGGGTTAGGGATAAGGGATCCCATTAGCATTAAGGGTCTTCCTTACTGTAGGGTTAAGGGTTAGGCTTAGAGTTAAAGGTTAAGGTTAGGGTCAGTGTTAAGATTTAGGGTGAGGGTTAACGGTTAGGGTAAAGGTTAAGCGTTAGTGTTAGGGATTAGTGATTAGGGATTTTAGTTAGTGTTAGTGTTAGCGATTAGGAGTTAGTGTTTTATGAAGGGGTATGGTTAGAATTAGGATTGGGGTTAGAGTTAGGGTGAGGTATAGGGGTTAGGTTTAGGGGTTAGTTTTAGGGTAAAAGGATAGGATTAGGGTTACGGGTTGTGCTTAGGTTTAGGGTTAAAGTTTACTGCTAGAGTTAGGGATAGGGTTCAGGGTTAGCTTTAGGGGTTCTGGTTAGGGTTAGGTGTTAGGTTAGTGTCAGGGTTAGGTCTAGTCGTGAGGGTAAGGTTTAGGGTTAGCTTTAAGAGCTAGGGTTAGGTTTAATGGTTAGGATTAGGATTAGGGTTAAGGGTTAGGGTAAGGCTTAGGGGTTATGGTGAAGGGATAGGTTCAAGGGTTAGGATTTTTGTTAGGCATAGCGTTGGGGTTAGAAGTAAGGGTTACTGTCAGTGTTAGGGTTGTAGGTAGGGTTACGGTTAGGGTTAGCGGTTTAGAATTAGGGTTAGGGATTAGGTGTCACAGTGATGACTAGGAGATAGGGTTAGAATTATGGGATAGGGGTTGTTCTCAGGAAATGGGTTATGCATTAACGTTAGGATAAGAGGTTAAAGTTAGGCGCACGGTGAGGTTTACGTGTTAAGGGGAGAAATAGGAACAGGGTTGGGTGTTATGTTCAGGGTTAGGGTTATCTGTTAAAGGTATTGTTTATGCTTAGCACACGGGCCCTGTCTGCATTAGGCGGGCGGGGGGAGTTTAGCGGGCTGGGATTGTACCCGGGAAACCACTGTATCATACCCTGGGTATGGGCCCGTGGGTTTCATGCAGGACACAGTGGTAGAGCCTCCTTTCACGCATGGCATGGGAGGATTGCAGGCTTTCTAAACTCTAAGAAAGCAAGAAGTCTGAGAATTAGATTTAGGGTTAGGATTCTGGTTAGGGTTAAGGATGAAGTTTAGTGTTAGGATGAGGGCTTAGGGTTAGGGATTAGGGTTAGGGTTAAAGGTTAGTCTTAGGTTTAACGGTTACACTTTGGTTTAGGGTTGAGGTTTACGGTTAGGGTTGAGATGAGGGGTTAGTGTTTGGTACAGGGTTAGGGTTAAGTGTTAGGTTTAGGGTTGAAGATTAGGATTAGGGTTAGGATTAAAGGTTAGCGTGAGAGTTAACGCTTAGTGTTAAGGTTAACAGTTAGGGTTTAGGGTTAGGGTTAGTGTTAGGGTTAGTTTTAGGGTTAGAGTTATGTGCTATGGTTTGTGTTAGAGGTT
>NW_027182891.1:700000-705000 GCF_041146395.1 Eulemur rufifrons
GGGTTAGGATTAAGGGATAGGATTAGGGTTAAGTGCTGGGCTTAGGGTTAGGGTTTAGTGTTAGGGTTATCATTATGGACTAGGGGTAGGGTCAGGGTTAAATGCTTGGGTGCGGGTAATGTTTAGGGTCAGGGTTAAGGTTCACGGATAGGGTTAGTGTTAAGGGTTACGGGTAGGTTTAGGGTTCAGGGTTAGAGTTAGCATTAGGGCTTAAGGTTAGGATTAGGCGGTAGGTTAGATTTAGGGTTAGATCTAGGCGTTAGGGTAAGGGCTAGCGTTAGGGTTCAGAGATAGGGTTAGGTTTAATGCTTAGGATTAGGGTTAGGGTTTGGGGTTAAAGTAAGTGTTAGGGGTTAGGTTTAAGGATCCAAGGTTACGGTTTTTAGCTGTAGTGTTAGGGTTAGGGATAAGGGATCCCATTAGCATTAAGGGTCTTCCTTACTGTAGGCTTAAGGGTTAGGCTTAGAGTTAAAGGTTAAGGTTAGGGTCAGTGTTAAGATTTAGGGTGAGGGTTAACGGTTAGGGTAAAGGTTAAGTGTTAGGGTTAGGGATTAGTGATTAGGGTTTTTGGTTAGTGTTAGGTTAGCGGTTAGTGTTTTATGAAGGGGTATGGTTAGAATTAGGATTGGGGTTAGAGTTAGGGTGAGGTATAGGGGTTAGGTTTAGGGGTTAGTTTTAGGGTAAAAGGATAGGATTAGGGTTACGGGTTGGGCTTAGGTTTAGGGTTAAAGTTTACTGCTAGGGTTAGGGATAGGGTTCAGGCTTAGCTTTAGGGGTTCTGCTTAGGGTTAGGTGTTAGGTTAGTGTCAGGGTTAGGTCTAGTCGTGAGGGCAAGGTTCAGGGTTATCTTTAAGAGCTACGGTTAGGTTTAATGGTTAGGATTAGGATTAGGGTTAAGGGTTAGGGTAAGGCTTAGGGGTTAGGGTGCAGGGTTAGGGTTTTTGTTAGGCATAGCGTTGGGGTTAGAAGTAAGGGTTACTGTCAGTGTTAGGGTTGTAGGTAGGGTTACGGTTAGGGTTAGCGGTTTAGAATTAGGGTTAGGGATTAGGTGTCACAGTGATGACTAGGAGATAGGGTTAGAATTATGGGATAGGGGTTGTTCTCAGGAAATGGGTTATGCATTAACGTTAGGATAAGAGGTTAAAGTTAGGCGCACGGTGAGGTTTACGTGTTAAGGGGAGAAATAGGAACAGGGTTGGGTGTTATGTTCAGGGTTAGGGTTATCTGTTAAAGGTTTTGTTTATGCTTAGCGCACGGGCCCTGTCTGCATTAGGCGGGCGGGGGGAGTTTCGGGGGCTGGGATTGTACCCAGGAACCCACTCTATCATACTCTGGGTATGGGCCCGTGGGTTTCATGCAGGACACAGTGGTAGAGCCTCCTTTCACGCATGGCATGGGAGGATTGCAGGCTTTCTAAACTCTAAGAAAGTAAGAAGTCTGAGAATTAGATTTAGGGTTCGGATTCTGGTTAGGGTTAAGGATGAAGTTTAGTGTTAGGGTGAGGGCTTAGGGTTAGGGCTTAGGGTTAGGGTTAAAGGTTAGTCTTAGGTTTAAAGGTTACACTTTGGTTTAGGGTTGAGGTTTACGGTTAGGGTTAAGATGAGGGGTTAGGGTTTGGTACAGGGTTAGGGTTAAGTGTTAGGTTTAGGGTTGAAGATTAGGATTAGGGTTAGGATTAAAGGTTAGTGTGAGAGTTAACGCTTAGGGTTAAGGTTAACAGTTAGGGTTTAGGGTTAGGCTTAGGGTTAGGGTCCGTTTTAGGGTTAGAGTTATGTGCTATGGTTTGTGTTAGAGGTTAGGGTTAGGTTTACTGGTCACGGTGAGGGTTACGTTTAGGGGTTAGCATTAGGGTTAGGGTTAAGTGATAGGATTAGGGTTAAGTGTTGGGCGTAGGGTGAGGGTTTAGTGTTAGGGTTATCATTAAGGATTAGGGGTAGGGTCAGGGTTAAATGCTTGGGTGCGGGTAATGTTTAGGGTCAGGGTTAAGGTTCACGGATAGGGTTAGTGTTAAGGGTTACAGGTAGGTTTAGGGTTCAGGGTTAGAGTTAGCATTAGGGCTTAAGGTTAGGATTAGGCGGTAGGTTCGATTTAGGGTTAGATCTAGGCATTAGGGTAAGGGCTAGCGTTAGGGTTAAGAGATAGGTTTAGGTTTAATGCTTAGGATTAGGGTTAGGGTTTGGGGTTAAAATAAGTGTTAGGGGTTAGGTTTAAGGATCAAAGGTTAGGGTTATTTTTAGCTGTAGTGTTAGGGTTAGGGATAAGGGATCCCATTAGCATTAAGGGTCTTCCTTACTGTAGGGTTAAGGGTTAGGCTTAGAGTTAAAGGTTAAGGTTAGGGTCAGTTTTAAGATTTAGGGTGAGGGTTAACGGTTAGGGTAAAGGTTAAGCGTTAGCGTTAGGGATTAGTGATTAGGGTTTTTGGTTAGTGTTAGGGTTAGCGGTTAGGAGTTAGTGTTTTATGAAGGGGTATGGTTAGAATTAGGATTGGGGTTAGAGTTAGGGTGAGGTATAGGGGTTAGGTTTAGGGGTTAGTTTTAGGGTAAAAGGATAGGATTAGGGTTACGGATTGGGCTTAGGTTTAGGGTTAAAGTTTACTGCTAGGGTTAGGGATAGGGTTCAGGGTTAGCTTTAGGGGTTCTGGTTAGGGTTAGGTGTTAGGTTAGTGTCAGGGTTAGGTCTAGTCGTGAGGGTAAGGTTTAGGGTTAGCTTTAAGAGCTAGGGTTAGGTTTAATGGTTAGGATTAGGATTAGGGTTAAGGGTTAGGGTAAGTCTTAGGGGTGAGGGTGAAGGGATAGGGTCAAGGGTTAGGGTTTTTGTTAGGCATAGCGTTGGGGTTAGAAGTAAGGGTTACTGTCAGTGTTAGGGTTGTAGGTAGGGTTACGGTTAGGGTTAGCGGTTTAGAATTAGGGTTAGGGATTAGGTGTCACAGTGATGACTAGGAGATAGGGTTAGAATTATGGGATAGGGGTTGTTCTCAGGAAATGGGTTATGCATTAACGTTAGGATAAGAGGTTAAAGTTAGGCGCACGGTGAGGTTTACGTGTTAAGGGGAGAAATAGGAACAGGGTTGGGTGTTATGTTCAGGGTTAGGGTTATCTGTTAAAGGTATTGTTTATGCTTAGCGCACGGGCCCTGTCTGCATTAGGCGGGTGGGGGGAGTTTAGGGGGCTGGGATTGTACCCGGGAACCCACTCTATCATACTCTGGGTATGGGCCCGTGAGTTTCATGCAGGACACAGTGGTAGACCCTCCTTTCACGCATGGCATGGGAGGATTGCAGGCTTTCTAAACTCTAAGAAAGCAAGAAGTCTGAGAATTAGAATTAGGGTTAGGATTCTGGTTAGGGTTAAGGATGAAGTTTAGTGTTAGGGTGAGGGCTTAGGGTTAGGGCTTAGGGTTAGGGTTAAAGGTTACTCTTAGGTTTAACGGTTACACTTTGGTTTAGGGTTGAGATTCACGGATAGGGATAAGATGAGGGGTTAGGGTTTGGTACAGGGTTAGGGTTAAGTGTTAGGTTTAGGGTTGAACATTAGGATTAGGGTTAGGATTAAAGGTTAGCGTGAGAGTTAACGCTTAGAGTTAAGGTTAAGAGTTAGGGTTTAGGGTTAGGGTTAGGGTTAGTTTTAGAGTTAGAGTTATGTGCTATGGTTTGTGTTAGAGGTTAGGGTTAGGTTTACTGGTCACGGCTAGGGTTAGGTTTAGGGGGTAGCATTAGGGTTAGGCTTATGGTTAGTGTTAAGGGATAGGATTAGGGATAAGTGTTGGGCTTAGGGCTAGGGTTTAGTGTTAGGGTTATCATTAAGGATTAGAGGTAGGGTCAGGGTTAAATGCTTGGTTGCGGGTAATGGTTAGGGTCAGGGTTAAGGTTCATGGATAGGGTTAGTGTTAAGGGTTACGGGTAGGTTTAGGGTTCAGGGTTAGAGTTAGCATTAGAGCTTAAGGTTAGGATTAGGCGGTAGGTTAGATTTAGGGTTAGATCTAGGCGTTAGGGTAAGGGCTAGCGTTACGGTTAAGAGATAGGGTTAGGTTTAATGCTTAGGATTAGGGTTAGGGTTTGGGGTTAAAGTAAGTGTTAGGGGTTAGGTTTCAGGATCCAAGGTTAGGGTTATTTTTAGCTGTAGTGTTAGGGTTAGGGATAAGGGATCCCATTAGCATTAAGGGTCTTCCTTACTGTAGGGTTAAGGGTTAGGCTTAGAGTTAAAGGTTAAGGTTAGGGTCAGTGTTAAGATTTAGGGTGAGGGTTAACGGTTAGGGTAAAGGTTAAGCGTTAGTGTTAGGGATTAGTGATTAGGGATTTTAGTTAGTGTTAGTGTTAGCGATTAGGAGTTAGTGTTTTATGAAGGGGTATGGTTAGAATTAGGATTGGGGTTAGAGTTAGGGTGAGGTATAGGGGTTAGGTTTAGGGGTTAGTTTTAGGGTAAAAGGATAGGATTAGGGTTACGGGTTGTGCTTAGGTTTAGGGTTAAAGTTTACTGCTAGAGTTAGGGATAGGGTTCAGGGTTAGCTTTAGGGGTTCTGGTTAGGGTTAGGTGTTAGGTTAGTGTCAGGGTTAGGTCTAGTCGTGAGGGTAAGGTTTAGGGTTAGCTTTAAGAGCTAGGGTTAGGTTTAATGGTTAGGATTAGGATTAGGGTTAAGGGTTAGGGTAAGGCTTAGGGGTTAGGGTGAAGGGATAGGTTCAAGGGTTAGGATTTTTGTTAGGCATAGCGTTGGGGTTAGAAGTAAGGGTTACTGTCAGTGTTAGGGTTGTAGGTAGGGTTACGGTTAGGGTTAGCGGTTTAGAATTAGGGTTAGGGATTAGGTGTCACAGTGATGACTAGGAGATAGGGTTAGAATTATGGGATAGGGGTTGTTCTCAGGAAATGGGTTATGCATTAACGTTAGGATAAGAGGTTAAAGTTAGGCGCACGGTGAGGTTTACGTGTTAAGGGGAGAAATAGGAACAGGGTTGGGTGTTATGTTCAGGGTTAGGGTTATCTGTTAAAGGTACTGTTTATGCTTAG
>NW_027182891.1:710000-715000 GCF_041146395.1 Eulemur rufifrons
GGTTAGGTCTAGTCGTGAGGGTAAGGTTTAGGGTTAGCTTTAAGAGCTAGGGTTAGGTTTAATGGTTAGGATTAGGATTAGGGTTAAGGGT
This sequence comes from Eulemur rufifrons, assembly GCF_041146395.1. NCBI lineage: Eukaryota > Metazoa > Chordata > Mammalia > Primates > Lemuridae > Eulemur > Eulemur rufifrons. The sequence goes on from NW_027182891.1 coordinate 710,092, forward strand.
TAGGGTAAGGCTTAGGGGTTAGGGTGAAGGGTTAGGGTCAAGGGTTAGGGTTTTTGTTAGGCATAGCGTTGGGGTTAGAAGTAAGGGTTACTGTCAGTGTTAGGGTTGTAGGTAGGGTTACGGTTAGGGTTAGCGGTTTAGAATTAGGGTTAGGGATTAGGTGTCACAGTGATGACTAGGAGATAGGGTTATTATTATGGGATAGGGGTTTTTCTCAGGAAATGGGTTATGCATTAACGTTAGGATAAGAGGTTAAAGTTAGGCGCACGGTGAGGTTTACGTGTTAAGGGGAGAAAGAGGAACAGGGTTGGGTGTTATGTTCAGGGTTAGGGTTATCTGTTAAAGTTATTGTTTATGCTTAGCGCACGGGCCCTGTCTGCATTAGGCGGGCGGGGGGAGTTTAGTGGGCTGGGATTGTACCCGGGAACCCACTCTATCATACTCTGGGTATGGGCCCGTGGGTTTCATGCAGGACACAGTGGTAGAGCCTCCTTTCACGCATGGCATGGGAGGATTGCAGGCTTTCTAAACTCTAAGAAAGCAAGAAGTCTGAGAATTAGATTTAGGGTTAGGATTCTGGTTAGGGTTAAGGATGAAGTTTAGTGTTAGGGTGAGGGCTTAGGGTTAGGGATTAGGGTTAGGGTTAAAGGTTACTCTTAGGTTTAACGGTTACACTTTGGTTTAGGGTTGAGGTTTACGGTTAGGGTTAAGATGAGGGGTTAGGGTTAGGTGCAGGGTTAGGGTTAAGTGTTAGGTTTAGGGTTGAAGATTAGGATTAGGGTTAGGATTAAACGTTAGCGTGAGAGTTAACGCTTAGGGTTAAGGTTAAGAGTTAGGGTTTAGGGTTAGGTTTAGGGTTAGGGTTAGTTTTAGGGTTAGAGTTATGTGCTATGGTTTGTGTTAGAGGTTAGGGTTAGGTTTACTGGTGACGGTTATCATTACGTTTAGGGGTTAGCATTAGGGTTAGGGTTAGGGTTAGGATTAAGGGATAGGATTAGGGTTAAGTGCTGGGCTTAGGGTTAGGGTTTAGTGTTAGGGTTATCATTATGGACTAGGGGTAGGGTCAGGGTTAAATGCTTGGGTGCGGGTAATGGTTAGGGTCAGGGTTAAGGTTCACGGATAGGGTTAGTGTTAAGGGTTAGGGGTAGGTTTAGGGTTCAGGGTTAGAGTTAGCATTAGGGCTTAAGGTTAGGATTAGGCGGTAGGTTCGATTTAGGGTTAGATCTAGGCGTTAGGGTAAGGGCTAGCGTTAGGGTTCAGAGATAGGGTTAGGTTTAATGCTTAGGATTAGGGTTAGGGTTTGGGGTTAAAGTAAGTGTTAGGGGTTAGGTTTAAGGATCCAAGGTTACGGTTTTTAGCTGTAGTGTTAGGGTTAGGGATAAGGGATCCCATTAGCATTAAGGGTCTTCCTTACTGTAGGCTTAAGGGTTAGGCTTAGAGTTAAAGGTTAAGGTTAGGGTCAGTGTTAAGATTTAGGGTGAGGGTTAACGGTTAGGGTAAAGGTTAAGTGTTAGGGTTAGGGATTAGTGATTAGGGTTTTTGGTTAGTGTTAGGTTAGCGGTTAGTGTTTTACGAAGGGGTATGGTTAGAATTAGGATTGGGGTTAGAGTTAGGGTGAGGTATAGGGGTTAGGTTTAGGGGTTAGTTTTAGGGTAAAAGGATAGGATTAGGGTTACGGGTTGGGCTTAGGTTTAGGGTTAAAGTTTACTGCTAGGGTTAGGGATAGGGTTCAGGCTTAGCTTTAGGGGTTCTGCTTAGGGTTAGGTGTTAGGTTAGTGTCAGGGTTAGGTCTAGTCGTGAGGGTAAGGTTCAGGGTTATCTTTAAGAGCTAGGGTTAGGTTTAATGGTTAGGATTAGGATTAGGGTTAAGGGTTAGGGTAAGGCTTAGGGGTTAGGGTGCAGGGTTAGGGTTTTTGTTAGGCATAGCGTTGGGGTTAGAAGTAAGGGTTACTGTCAGTGTTAGGGTTGTAGGTAGGGTTACGGTTAGGGTTAGCGGTTTAGAATTAGGGTTAGGGATTAGGTGTCACAGTGATGACTAGGAGATAGGGTTAGAATTATGGGATAGGGGTTGTTCTCAGGAAATGGGTTATGCATTAACGTTAGGATAAGAGGTTAAAGTTAGGCGCACGGTGAGGTTTACGTGTTAAGGGGAGAAATAGGAACAGGGTTGGGTGTTATGTTCAGGGTTAGGGTTATCTGTTAAAGGTTTTCTTTATGCTTAGCGCACGGGCCCTGTCTGCATTAGGCGGGCGGGGGGAGTTTCGGGGGCTGGGATTGTACCCAGGAACCCACTCTATCATACTCTGGGTATGGGCCCGTGGGTTTCATGCAGGACACAGTGGTAGAGCCTCCTTTCACGCATGGCATGGGAGGATTGCAGGCTTTCTAAACTCTAAGAAAGTAAGAAGTCTGAGAATTAGATTTAGGGTTCGGATTCTGGTTAGGGTTAAGGATGAAGTTTAGTGTTAGGGTGAGGGCTTAGGGTTAGGGATTAGGGTTAGGGTTAAAGGTTAGTCTTAGGTTTAAAGGTTACACTTTGGTTTAGGGTTGAGGTTTACGGTTAGGGTTAAGATGAGGGGTTAGGGTTTGGTACAGGGTTAGGGTTAAGTGTTAGGTTTAGGGTTGAAGATTAGGATTAGGGTTAGGATTAAAGGTTAGCGTGAGAGTTAACGCTTAGGGTTAAGGTTAACAGTTAGGGTTTAGGGTTAGGCTTAGGGTTAGGGTCCGTTTTAGGGTTAGAGTTATGTGCTATGATTTGTGTTAGAGGTTAGGGTTAGGTTTACTGGTCACGGTGAGGGTTACGTTTAGGGGTTAGCATTAGGGTTAGGGTTAAGTGATAGGATTAGGGTTAAGTGTTGGGCGTAGGGTGAGGGTTTAGTGTTAGGGTTATCATTAAGGATTAGGGGTAGGGTCAGGGTTAAATGCTTGGGTGCGGGTAATGTTTAGGGTCAGGGTTAAGGTTCACGGATAGGGTTAGTGTTAAGGGTTACAGGTAGGTTTAGGGTTCAGGGTTAGAGTTAGCATTAGGGCTTAAGGTTAGGATTAGGCGGTAGGTTCGATTTAGGGTTAGATCTAGGCATTAGGGTAAGGGCTAGCGTTAGGGTTAAGAGATAGGTTTAGGTTTAATGCTTAGGATTAGGGTTAGGGTTTGGGGTTAAAATAAGTGTTAGGGGTTAGGTTTAAGGATCAAAGGTTAGGGTTATTTTTAGCTGTAGTGTTAGGGTTAGGGATAAGGGATCCCATTAGCATTAAGGGTCTTCCTTACTGTAGGGTTAAGGGTTAGGCTTAGAGTTAAAGGTTAAGGTTAGGGTCAGTTTTAAGATTTAGGGTGAGGGTTAACGGTTAGGGTAAAGGTTAAGCGTTAGCGTTAGGGATTAGTGATTAGGGTTTTTGGTTAGTGTTAGGGTTAGCGGTTAGGAGTTAGTGTTTTATGAAGGGGTATGGTTAGAATTAGGATTGGGGTTAGAGTTAGGGTGAGGTATAGGGGTTAGGTTTAGGGGTTAGTTTTAGGGTAAAAGGATAGGATTAGGGTTACGGATTGGGCTTAGGTTTAGGGTTAAAGTTTACTGCTAGGGTTAGGGATAGGATTCAGGGTTAGCTTTAGGGGTTCTGGTTAGGGTTAGGTGTTAGGTTAGTGTCAGGGTTAGGTCTAGTCGTGAGGGTAAGGTTTAGGGTTAGCTTTAAGAGCTAGGGTTAGGTTTAATGGTTAGGATTAGGATTAGGGTTAAGGGTTAGGGTAAGTCTTAGGGGTGAGGGTGAAGGGATAGGGTCAAGGGTTAGGGTTTTTGTTAGGCATAGCGTTGGGGTTAGAAGTAAGGGTTACTGTCAGTGTTAGGGTTGTAGGTAGGGTTACGGTTAGGGTTAGCGGTTTAGAATTAGGGTTAGGGATTAGGTGTCACAGTGATGACTAGGAGATAGGGTTAGAATTATGGGATAGGGGTTTTTCTCAGGAAATGGGTTATGCATTAACGTTAGGATAAGAGGTTAAAGTTAGGCGCACGGTGAGGTTTACGTGTTAAGGGGAGAAATAGGAACAGGGTTGGGTGTTATGTTCAGGGTTAGGGTTATCTGTTAAAGGTATTGTTTATGCTTAGCGCACGGGCCCTGTCTGCATTAGGCGGGCGGGGGGAGTTTAGGGGGCTGGGATTGTACCCGGGAACCCACTCTATCATACTCTGGGTATGGGCCCGTGAGTTTCATGCAGGACACAGTGGTAGACCCTCCTTTCACGCATGGCATGGGAGGATTGCAGGCTTTCTAAACTCTAAGAAAGCAAGAAGTCTGAGAATTAGAATTAGGGTTAGGATTCTGGTTAGGGTTAAGGATGAAGTTTAGTGTTAGGGTGAGGGCTTAGGGTTAGGGCTTAGGGTTAGGGTTAAAGGTTACTCTTAGGTTTAACGGTTACACTTTGGTTTAGGGTTGAGATTTACTGATAGGGTTAAGATGAGGGGTTAGGGTTTGGTACAGGGTTAGGGTTAAGTGTTAGGTTTAGGGTTGAAGATTAGGATTAGGGTTAGGATTAAAGGTTAGCGTGAGAGTTAACGCTTAGGGTTAAGGTTAAGAGTTAGGGTTTAGGGTTAGGGTTAGGGTTAGTTTTAGAGTTAGAGTTATGTGCTATGGTTTGTGTTAGAGGTTAGGGTTAGGTTTACTGGTCACGGCTAGGGTTAGGTTTAGGGGGTAGCATTAGGGTTAGGCTTATGGTTAGGGTTAAGGGATAGGATTAGGGATAAGTGTTGGGCTTAGGGCTAGGGTTTAGTGTTAGGGTTATCATTAAGGATTAGAGGTAGGGTCAGGGTTAAATGCTTGGTTGCGGGTAATGGTTAGGGTCAGGGTTAAGGTTCATGGATAGGGTTAGTGTTAAGGGTTACGGGTAGGTTTAGGGTTCAGGGTTAGAGTTAGCATTAGAGCT
>NW_027182891.1:732500-735549 GCF_041146395.1 Eulemur rufifrons
TTAGGGTAAGGGCTAGGGTTAGGGTTAAGAGATAGGGTTAGGTTTAATGCTTAGGATTAGGGTTAGGGTTTGGGGGTTAAAGTAAGTGTTAGGGGTTAGGTTTAAGGATCCAAGGTTAGGGTTATTTTTAGCTGTAGTGTTAGGGTTAGGGATAAGGGATCCCATTAGCATTAAGGGTCTTCCTTACTGTAGGGTTAAGGGTTAGGCTTAGAGTTAAAGGTTAAGGTTAGGGTCAGTGTTAAGATTTAGGGTGAGGGTTAATGGTTAGGGTAAAGGTTAAGCGTTAGGGTTAGGGGATTAGTGATTAGGGTTTCTGGTTAGTGTTAGGGTTAGCCGTTAGGAGTTAGTGTTTTTATGAAGGGGTATGGTTAGAATTAGGATTGGGGTTAGAGTTAGGGTGAGGTATAGGGGTTAGGTTTAGGGGTTAGTTTCAGGGTAAAAGGATAGGATTAGGTTTACGGGTTTGGGCTTAGGTTTAGGGTTAAAGTTTACTGCTAGGGTTAGGGATAGGGTTCAGGCTTAGCTTTAGGGGTTCTGGTTAGGGTTAGGTGTTAGGTTAGTGTCACGGTTAGGTCTAGTCGTGAGGGTAAGGTTTAGGGTTAGCTTTAAGAGCTAGGGTTAGGTTTAATGGTTAGGATTAGGATTAGGGTTAAGGGTTAGGGTAAGGCTTAGGGGTTAGGGTGAAGGGTTAGGGTCAAGGGTTAGGGTTTTTTGTTAGGCATAGCGTTGGGGTTAGAAGTAAGGGTTACTGTCAGTGTTAGGGTTGTAGGTAGGGTTACGGTTAGGGTTAGCGGTTTTAGAATTAGGGTTAGGGATTAGGTGTCACAGTGATGACTAGGAGATAGGGTTATTATTATGGGATAGGGGTTTTTCTCAGGAAATGGGTTATGCATTAACGTTAGGATAAGAGGTTAAAGTTAGGCCGCACGGTGAGGTTTACGTGTTAAGGGGAGAAAGAGGAACAGGGTTGGGTGTTATGTTCAGGGTTAGGGTTATCTGTTAAAGTTATTGTTTATGCTTAGCGCACGGGCCCTGTCTGCATTAGGCGGGCGGGGGGGAGTTTAGCGGGCTGGGATTGTACCCGGGAACCCACTCTATCATACTCTGGGTATGGGCCCGTGGGTTTCATGCAGGACACAGTGGTAGAGGCCTCCTTTCACGCATGGCATGGGAGGATTGCAGGCTTTCTAAACTCTAAGAAAGCAAGAAGTCTGAGAATTAGATTTAGGGTTAGGATTCTGGTTAGGGTTAAGGATGAAGTTTAGTGTTAGGGGTGAGGGCTTGGGGTTAGGGATTAGGGTTAGGGTTAAAGGTTACTCTTAGGTTTAACGGTTACACTTTGGTTTAGGGTTGAGGTTTACGGTTAGGGTTAAGATGAGGGGGTTAGGGTTAGGTGCAGGGGTTAGGGTTAAGTGTTAGGTTTAGGGTTGAAGATTAGGATTAGGGTTAGGATTAAACGTTAGCGTGAGAGTTAACGCTTAGGGTTAAGGTTAAGATTTAGGGTTTAGGGTTAGGTTTAGGGGTTAGGGTTAGTTTTAGGGTTAGAGTTATGTGCTATGGTTTGTGTTAGAGGTTAGGGTTAGGTTTACTGGTGACGGTTATCATTACGTTTAGGGGTTAGCATTAGGGTTAGGGTTAGGGTTTAGGATTAAGGGATAGGATTAGGGTTAAGTGCTGGGCTTAGGGTTAGGGTTTAGTGTTAGTGGTTATCATTATGGACTAGGGGGTAGGGTCAGGGTTAAATGCTTGGGTGCGGGTTAATGGTTAGGGGTCAGGGTTAAGGTTCACGGATAGGGGTTAGTGTTAAGGGGTTACGGGTAGGTTTAGGGTTCAGGGTTAGAGAGTTAGCATTAGGGCTTAAGGTTTAGGATTAGGCGGTAGGTTCGATTTAGGGTTAGATCTAGGCGTTAGGGGTAAGGGGCTAGCGTTAGGGGTTCAGAGATAGGGTTAGGTTTAATGCTTAGGATTAGGGTTAGGGGTTTGGGGTTAAAGTAAGTGTTAGGGGTTAGGTTTAAGGATCCAAGGTTACGGTTTTTAGCTGTAGTGTTAGGGTTAGGGATAAGGGATCCCATTAGCATTAAGGGTCTTCCTTACTGTAAGGCTTAAGGGGTTAGGCTTAGAGTTAAAAGGTTAAGGTTAGGGTCAGTTGTTAAGATTTAGGGGTGAGGGTTAACGGTTAGGGGTAAAGGTTAAGTGTTAGGGTTAGGGATTAGTGATTAGGGTTTTTTGGTTAGTGTTAGGTTAGCGGTTAGTGTTTTATGAAGGGGTATGGTTAGAATTAGGATTGGGGTTAGAGTTAGGGTGAGGTATAGGGGTTAGGTTTAGGGGGTTAGTTTTAGGGTAAAAGGATAGGATTAGGGTTACGGGTTGGGGCTTAGGTTTAGGGGTTAAAGTTTACTGCTAGGGTTAGGGATAGGGTTCAGGCTTAGCTTTAGGGGTTCTGCTTAGGGTTAGGTGTTAGGTTAGTGTCAGGGTTAGGTCTAGTCGTGAGGGCAAGGTTCAGGGTTATCTTTAAGAGCTAGGGTTAGGTTTAATGGTTAGGATTAGGATTAGGGGTTAAGGGTTAGGGTAAGGGCTTAGGGGTTAGGGGTGCAAGGGTTTAGGGTTTTTGTTAGGCATAGCGTTGGGGTTAGAAGTAAGGGTTACTGTCAGTGTTAGGGTTGTAGGTAGGGTTACGGTTAGGGGTTAGCGGTTTAGAATTAGGGGTTAGGGATTAGGTGTCACAGTGATGACTAGGAGATAGGGTTAGAATTATGGGATAGGGGTTGTTCTCAGGAAATGGGTTTATGCATTAACGTTAGGATAAGAGGTTAAAAGTTAGGCGTACGGTGAGGTTTACGTGTTAAGGGGAGAAATAGGAACAGGGTTGGGTGTTATGTTCAGGGTTAGGGGTTATCTGTTAAAGGTTTTGTTTATGCTTAGCGCACGGGGCCCTGTCTGCATTAGGCGGGCGGGGGGAGTTTCGGGGGCTGGGATTGTACCCTGGAACCCACTCTATCATACTCTGGGTATGGGCCCGTGGGTTTCATGCAGGACACAGTGGGTAGAG
>NW_027182892.1:0-180000 GCF_041146395.1 Eulemur rufifrons
AGATATAGGCGTTAGGGTAAGGGCTAGCGTTAGGTTTAAGAGATAGGGTTAGGTTGAATGCTTAGGATTAGGGTTAGGGTTTGGGGTTAAAGTAAGTGTTAGGGGTTAGGTTTAAGGATCCAAGGTTAGGGTTATTTTTAGCTGTAGTGTTAGGGTTAGGGATAAGGGATCCCATTAGCATTAAGGGTCTTTCTTACTGTAGGGTTAAGGGTTAGGCTTAGAGTTAAAGGTTAAGGTTAGGGTCAGTGTTAAGATTTAGGGTGAGGGTTAACGGTTAGGGTAAAGTTTAAGCGTTAGGGTTAGGGATTAGTGATTAGGGTTTTTGGTTAGTGTTAGGGTTAGCGGTTAGGAGTTAGTGTTTTATGAAGTGGTATGGTTAGAATTAGGATTGGGGTTAGAGTTAGGGTGAGGTATAGGGGTTAGGTTTAGGGGTTAGTTTTAGGGTAAAAGGATAGGATTAGGGTTACGTGTTGGGCTTAGGTTTAGGGTTAAAGTTTACTGCTGGGGTTAGGGATAGGGTTCAGGGTTAGCTTTAGGGGTTCTGGTTAGCGTTAGGTGTTAGGTTTGTGTCAGGGTTAGGTCTAGTCGTGAGGCTAAGGTTTAGGGTTAGCTTTAAGAGCTAGGGTTAGGTTTAATGGTTAGGATTAGGATTAGGGTTAAGGGTTAGGATAAGGCTTAGGGGTTAGGGTGAAGGGTTAGGGTCAAGGGTTAGGATTTTTGTTAGGCATAGCGTTGGGGTTAGAAGTAAGGGTTACTGTCAGTGTTAGGGTTGTAGGTAGGGTTACGGTTAGGGTTAGCGGTTTAGAATTAGGGTTAGGGTTTAGGTGTCACAGTGATGACTAGGAGATAGGGTTAGAATTATGGGATAGGGGTTGTTCTCAGGAAATGGGTTATGCATTAACGTTAGGATAAGAGGTTAAAGTTAGGCGCACGGTGAGGTTTACGTGTTAAGGGGAGAAATAGGAACAGGGTTGGGTGTTATGTTCAGGGTTAGGGTTATCTGTTAAAGGTATTGTTTATGCTTAGCGCACGGGCCCTGTCTGCATTAGGCGGGCGGGGGGAGTTTAGGGGGCTGGGATTGTACCCGGGAACCCACTCTATCATACTCTGGGTATGGGACCGTGGGTTTCATGCAGGACACAGTGGTAGAGCCTCCTTTCACGCATGGCATGGGAGGATTGCAGGCTTTCTAAACTCTAAGAAAGAAAGAAATCTGAGAACTAGATTTAGGGTTAGGATTCTGGTTAGGGTTAAGGATGAAGTTTAGTGTTAGGGTGAGGGCTTAGGGTTAGGGATTAGGGTTGGGTGAAATGTTACTCTTAGGTTTAACGGTTACACTTTGGTTTAGGGTTGAGGTTTACGGTTAGGGTTAAGATGAGGGGTTAGGGTTTGGTACAGGGTTAGGGTTAAGTGTTAGGTTTAGGGTTGAAGATTAGGATTAGGGTTAGGATTAAAGGTTAGCGTGAGAGTTAACGCTTAGGGTTAAGGTTAAGAGTAAGGGTTAGGTCTAGGGTTAGGGTTAGTTTAGGGTTAGAGTTATGTGCTATGGTTTGTGTTACAGGTTAGGGTTAGGTTTACTGGTCATGGTTAGGGTTACGTTTAGGGGTTAGCATTAGGGTTAGGGTTAGGGTTAGGGTTAAGGGATAGGATTAGGGTTAAGTGTTGGGCTTAGGGTTAGGGTTTAGTGTTAGGTTTATCATTAAGGATTAGGGTTAGAATCAGGGTTAAATGCTTGGGTGCGGGTAATGGTTAGGGTCAGGGTTAAGGTTCACGGATAGGGTTAGTGTTAAGGGTTACGGGTAGGTTTAGGGTTCAGGGTTAGTGTTAGCATTAGGGCTTAAGGTTAGGATTAGGCGGTAGGTTAGATTTAGGGTTAGATCTAGGCGTTAGGATAAGGGTAAGCGTTAGGGTTAAGAGATAGGGTTAGGTTTAATGCTTAGGATTAGGGTTAGGTTTAGGGGTTAAAGTAAGTGTTAGGGGTTAGGTTTAAGGATCCAAGGTTAGGGTTATTTTTAGCTGTAGTGTTAGGGTTAGGGATAAGGGATCCCATTAGCATTAAGGGTCTTCCTTACTGTAGGGTTAAGGGTTAGGCTTAGAGTTAAAGGTTAAGGTTAGGGTCAGTGTTAAGATTTAGGGTGAGGGTTAACGGTTAGGGTAAAGGTTAAGCGTTCGGGTTAGGGATTAGTGATTAGGGTTTTTGGTTATTGTTAGGGTTAGCGGTTAGGAGTTAGTGTTTTATGAAGGGGTATGGTTAGAATTAGGATTGGGGTTAGAGTTAGGGTGAGGTATACGGGTTAGGTTTAGGGGATAGTTTTAGGGTAAAAGGATAGGATTAGGGTTGCGGGTTGGGCTTAGGTTTAGGGTTAAAGTTTACTGCTTGGGTTAGGGATAGGGTTCAGGGTTAGCTTCAGGGGTTCTGGTTAGGTTTATGCGTTAGGTTAGTGTCAGGGTTAGGTCTAGTCGTGAGGGTAAAGTTTAGGGTTAGCTTTAAGAGCTAGGGTTAGGTTTAATGGTTAGGATTAGGATTAGGGTTAAGGGTTAGGGTAAGGCTTAGGGGTTAGGATGAAGGGTTAGGGTCAAGGGTTAGGGTTTTTGTTAGGCATAGCGTTGGGGTTAGAAGTAAGGTTTACTGTCAGTGTTAGGTTTGTAGGTAGGGTTACGGTTAGGGTTAGCGGTTTAGAATTAGGGTTAGGGATTAGGTGTTACAGTGATGACTAGGAGATAGGGTTAGAATTATGGGATAGGGGTTGTTCTCAGGAAATGGGTTATGCATTAACGTTAGGATAAGAGGTTAAAGTTAGGCACACGGTGAGGTTTACTTGTTAAGGGGGGAAATAGGAACAGGGTTGGGTGTTATGTTCAGGGTTAGGGTTATCTGTTAAAGGTATTGTTTATGCTTAGCGCACGGGCCCTGTCTGCATTAGGCGGGCGGGGGGAGTTTAGGGGGCTGGGATTGTACCCGGGAACCCACTCTATCATACTCTGGGTATGGGCCCGTGGGTTTCATGCAGGACACAGTGGTAGAGCCTCCTCTCACGCATGGCATGGAGGATTGCAGGCTTTCTAAACTCTAAGAAAGCAAGAAGTCTGAGAATTAGATTTAGGTTTAGGATTATGGTTAGGGTTAAGGATGAAGTTTAGTGTTAGGGTGAGGGCTTAGGTTTAGGGATTAGGGTTAGGGTTAAAGGTTACTCTTAGGTTTAACGGCTACACTTTGGTTTAGGGTTGAGGTTTACGGTTAGGGTTAAGATGAGGGGTTAGGGTTTGGTACAGGGTTAGGGTTAAGTGTTAGGTTTAGGGTTGAAGATTAGGATTAGGGTTAGGATTAAAGGTTAGCGTGAGAGTTAATGCTTAGTGTTAAGGTTAAGAGTTAGGGTTTACGGTTAAGGTTAGGGTTAGTTTTAGGGTTAGAGTTATGTGCTATGGTTTGTGTTAGAGGTTAGGGTTAGGTTTACTGGTCACGGTTAGGGTTACGTTTAGGGGTTAGCATTAGGGTTAGGGTTAGGGTTAGGGTTAAGGGATAGGATTAGGGTTAAGTGTTGGACTTAGTGTTAGGGTTTAGTGTTAGGGTTAGCATTAAGGATTAGGGTTAGGGTCAGGGTTAAATGCTTGGGTGCAGGTAATGGTTAGGGTCAGGGTTAAGGTTCGCGGATAGGGTTAGTGTTAAGGGTTACGGGTAGGTTTAGGGTTCAGGGTTAGTGTTAGCATTAGGGCTTAAGGTTAGGATTAGGCGGTAGGTTAGATGTAGGGTTAGATCTAGGCGTTAGGGTAAGGGCTAGCGTTAGGGTTAAGAGATAGGGTTAGGTTGAATGCTTAGGATTAGGGTTAGGGTTTGGGGTTAAAGTAAGTGTTAGGGGTTAGGTTTAAGGATCCAAGGTTAGGGTTATTTTTAGCTGTAGTGTTAGGGTTAGGGATAAGGGATCCCATTAACATTAAGGGTCTTCCTTACTGTAGGCTTAAGGGTTAGGCTTAGAGTTAAAGGTGAAGGTTAGGGTCAGTGTTAAGATTTAGGGTGAGGGTTAACGGTTAGGGTAAAGGATAAGCGTTAGGGTTAGGGATTAGTGATTAGGGTTTTTGGTTAGTGTTAGGGTTAGCGGTTAGGAGTTAGTGTCTTATGAAGGGGTATGGTTAGAATTAGGATTGGGGTTAGAGTTAGGGTGAGGTATAGGGGTTAGGTTTAGGGGTTAGTTTTAGGGTAAAAGGATAGGATTAGGGTTACGGGTTGCGCTTAGGATTAGGGTTAAAGTTTACTGCTGGGGTTAGGGATAGGGTTCAGGGTTATCTTTAGGGGTTCTCGTTAAGGTTAAACGCTGAACACCTGCAAATAATTTTCAACGTAGTGGTTAATTGAAAAGCTCTGCGGCATACTTCTTGGAACAAGCCAGTTACCTGTTCCCACGCAAAGAGGAGTATATAGAACCATGGTGGATTTCCAGCTGATGAAGTAAAGGATTATTAAAGGAACGGTATGACCATGGGGATAATCGTCAATTCTCTGAAACAGAATCCGCCGTTTTCACCTGCCAAACACATGCCACTTCTCCTCTCTGGGGATAATAAAAACTAACCAGCGAACTGACAGAGGGCCTGACCCCCCCATCGACATGGACCACACACAAAAAAAAACCGTACCCTCCAGCTACTAATTGTAATGCTAACTTGCAAAATTTCGCTGCATTTTAAAACAATGGAAAAATGGTGGTGGGATGATACTTAGAAGAATGGCTTCTTGTCTGTCTCCACTAACAAAAATAGGCAACACCAAGTCAGCTACTCCTCAGCATAGTTATGTCCGTCGCAGCCTTCTTGGGTTTCAGGAGGCACATACAAACGTTAGCAAAATTATGGTGAAACGCTGGAAAACTTCAAATAATTTTCAACGTACTGGCTAATTTGAAAACTCTCCAGCATACTTCTTGGAACAAGCCAGGTACCTGTGCTCACGCATAGAGGAGTATATAGAAACATGGTGGAATCCCAGCTGATGAAGCAAAGGATTCTTAAAGGAATAAGATGACCATGCGGATCCTGTTTAATTCTCTGAAACAGAATCCGCACTTTTCACCTGCCAAACACATGCCCACTTCTCCTCTCTGGGGATAATAAAAACAAACCAGTGAATTGACAGATGGCCTGACCAACCCATCCACACTGACCCCACAAAAAAAAAAAAAAGTACCCTCCAGCTACTAATTATAATGATAACTTTCAAAATTTCCCTGCATTTTTAAACAATGGAAAAATGATGGTGGGATGATACTTAGAAGAATGGCTTCCAGTCAGTCTCCACTAACAAAAATAGGCAACACCAAGTCAGCTACTCCTCAGCATACTTATGTCCGTGGCAGCCATATTGGGTTTCAGGAGACACATACAAAGGTTATAAGAATTATGGTGAAACGCTGAAAACCTGCAAATAATTTTCAACGTACTGCTTAATTGAAAAGCTCTGCGGCATACTTCTTGGAACAAGCCAGTTACCTTTGCCCACACATAGAGGAGTATATAGAACCATGGTGGATTCCCAGCTGATGAAGCAAAAGTTTCCTAAAGGAACGGGATGAGCATGCGGATCCTGTTTCATTCTCTGAAACAGAATCCGAACTTTTCACCTGCCTAACACATGTCCACTTCTCCTCTCAGGGGATAATAAAAACTAACCAGCGAACTGACAGAGGGCCTGACCCCCCCATCCACATCGACCACACACAAAAAAAAACCGTACCCTCCAGCTACTAATTATAATGCTAACTTGCAAAATTTCCCTGCCTTTTAAAACAATGGAATAATGGTGGTGGGATGATACTTAGAAGAATGGCTTCTTATCAGTCTCCACTAACAAAAATAGGTAACACCAAGTCAGGTACTCCTTAGCATAGTTATGTCCGTTGCAGCCTTCTTGGGTTTCAGGAGGCACAAACAAACGTTATGAAAATTATGGTGAAACGCTGAACACCTGCAAATAATTTTCAACGTACTGGTTAATTGAAAAGCTCTGCGGCATACTTCTTGGAACAAGGCAGTTACCTGTTCCCACGCAAAGAGGAGTATAGAGAACCATGGTGGATTTCCAGCTGATGAAGTAAAGGATTATTAAAGGAACGGGATGACCATGGGGATCATCGTTAATTCTCTGAAACAGAATCCGCCCTTTTCACCTGCCAAACAAATGCCCACATCTCCTCTCTGGGGATAATAAAAACTAACCAGCGAACTGACAGAGGGCCTGACCCCCCCATTCACATCGACCACACACACAAAAAAAAACCGTACCCTCCAGCTACTAATTATAATGCTAACTTGCAAAATTTCCCTGCATTTTAAAACAATGGAAAAATGGTGGTGGGATGATACTTAGAAGAATGGCTTCTTGTCTGTCTCCACTAACAAAAATAGGCAACACCAAGTCAGCTACTCCTCAGCATAGTTATGTCCGTCGCAGCCTTCTTGGATTTCAGGAGGCACAAACAAACGTTATCACAATTATGGTGAAACGCTGAACACCTGCAAATAATTTTCTACGTAGTGGTTAATTGAAAAGCTCTGCGGCATACTTCTTGCAACAAGCCAGTTACCTGTTCCCACGCAAAGAGGAGTATATAGAACCATGGTGGATTTCGAACTGATGAAGTAAAGGATTATTAAAGGAACGGGATGACCATGGGGATCATCGTTAATTCTCTGAAACAGAGTCCGCCCTTTTCACCTGCCAAACACATGCCCACTTCTCCTCTCTGGGGATAATAAAAACTAACCAGCGAACTGACAGAGGGCCTGACCCCCCCATCCACATCGACCACACACAAAAATAAACCGTACCCTCCAGCTACTAATTATAATGCTAACTTGCAAAATTTCCCTGCATTTTAAAACAATGGAAAAATGGTGGTGGGATGATACTTAGAAGAATGGCTTCTTGTCTGTCTCCACTAACAAAAATAGGCAACACCAAGTCAGCTACTCCTCAGCATAGTTATGTCCGTCGCAGCCTTCTTGGGTTTCAGGAGGCACATACAAACCTTATCAAAATTATGGTGAAACGCTGAAAACCTGCAAATAATTTTCAACGTACTGGTTAATTTGAAAACTCTCCAGCATACTTCTTGGAACAAACAAGGTACCTGTGCCCACGCATGGAGGAGTATATAGAAACATGGTGGAATCCCAGCTGATGAAGCAAAGGATTCTTAAAGGAATGAGATGACCATGCGGACCCTGTTTAATTCTCTGAAACAGAATCCGCACTTTTCACCTGCCAAACACATGCCCACTACTCTTCTCTGGGGATAATAAAAACAAACCAGCGATCTGACAGAGGGCCTGAACACCCATCCTGACCGAACCCACAAAAAAAAAAAAGGACCCTCCAGCTACTAATTATAATGCTAACTTGCAAAATTTCCCTGCATTTTAAAACAATGGAAAAATGGTGGTGGGATGATACTTAGAAGAATGGCTTCTTGTCAGTCTCCACTAACAAAAATAGGCAACACCAAGTCAGCTACTCCTCAGCATAGTTAAGTCCGTCGCAGCCTTCTTGGGTTTCAGGAGGCACAAAAAAACGTTATCACAATTATGGTGAAACGCTGAACACCTGCAAATAATTTTCAAGGTAGTGGTTAATTGAAAAGCTCTGCGGCACACTTCTTGGAACAAGCCAGTTACCTGTTCCCACGCAAAAAGGAGTATATAGAACCATGGTGGATTTCCAGCTGATGAAGTAAAGGATTATTAAAGGAACGGGATGACCCTGGTGATCATCGTTAATTCTCCTAAACAGAATCCGCCCTATTCACCTGCCAAACACATGCCCACTTCTCTTCTCCTGGGATAATAAAAACTAACCAGCGAACTGACAGAGGGCCTGACCCCCCCCCCATCCACATAGTCCACACACAAAAAAATACCGTACCCTCCACCTACTAATTATAATGCTAACTTGCAAAATTTCCCTGCATTTTAAAACAATGGAAAAATGGTAGTGGGATGATACTTAGAAGAATGGCTTCTTGTCTGTCTCCGCTAACAAAAATAGGCAACACCAAGTCAGCTACTCCTCAGCATAGTTATGTACGTAGCAGCCTTCTTGCATTTCAGGAGGCACATACAAACGTTATCACAATTACGGTGAAACGCTGAAAACCTGCAAATAATTTTCAACGTACTGGTTAATTTGAAAACTCTCCAGCATACTTCTTGGAACAAGCCAGGTACCTGTGGCCACGCATAGAGGAGTATATAGAAACATGGTGGAATCCCAGCTGATGAAGCAAAGGATTCTTAAAGGAATGAGATGACCATGCGGATCCTGTTTAATTCTCTGAAACAGAATCCGCACTTTTCACCTGCCAAACACATGCCCACTACTCTTCTCTGGGGATAATAAAAACAAACCAGCGATCTGACAGAGGGCCTGAACACCCATCCTGACCGACCCCACAAAAAAAAAAGTACCCTCCAGCTACTAATTATAATGCGAATTGGCAAAATTTCCCTGCATTTTTAAACAATGGAGAAATGATGGTGGGATGATACTTAGAAGAATGGCTTCTTGTCAGTCTCCACTGACAAAAATAGGCAACACCAAGTCAGCTCCGCCTCAGCATAGTTATGTCCGTAGCAGCCATATTTGGTTTCAGTAGGCACATACACACGTTATCACAATTATGGTGAAAAGCTGAAAACCTGCAAAGGATTTTCAACATACTGGTTAATTGAAAAGCTCTGAAGCATACTTCTTGGAACAAGCCAGTTTTTTGTGCCCACGCATAGAGAAGTATACAGAACCATGGTGGATTCCCAGCTCATGAAGCAAAGGATTCTTAAAGGAACAGGATTATCATGCGGATCCTGTTTAATTCTCTGAAACAGATCCGCAGTTTTCACCTGCCATACTAATACCCACTTCTCCTCTCTGGGGATAATAAAAACAAACCAGCGAACTGACAGAGGGCCTTACCAACCCATCCACACTGACCCCACAAAAAAAAAAAATAGTACCCTCCAGCTACTAATTATAATGCTAACTTGCAAAATTTCCCTACATTTTTAAACAATGGAAAAATGATGGTGGGATGATACTTAGAAGAATGGCTTCTTGTCAGTCTCCACTAACAAAAATAGGCAACACGAAGTCAGCTACGCCTCAGCATACCTATGTCCTTGGCAGCCATATTGGGTTTCAGGAGACACATACAAACTTTATAAGAATTATGGTGAAACGCTGAAAACTTGCAAATAATTTTCAACGTAGTGGTTAATTGAAAAGCTCTGCGGCATACTTCTTGGAACAAGCCAGTTACCTGTGCCCACACATAGAGGAGTATACAGAACCATGGTGGATTCCCAGCTGATGAAGCGAAGTTTCCTAAAGGAACGGGATGAGCATGCGGATCGTGTTTCATTCTCTGAAACAGAATCCGCCCTTTTCACCTGCCAAACACATGCCCACTTCTCCTCTCTGGGGATAATGAAAACTAACCAGCGAAGTGACAGAGGGCCTGACCCCCCCCATCCACATCGACCACACACAAAAAAAAACCGTACCCTCCAGCCACTAATTATAATGCTAACTTGCAAAATTTCCCTGCCTTTTAAAACAATGGAAAAATGGTGGTGGGATGATACTTAGAAGAATGGATTCTTGTCTGTCTCCACTAAGAAAAATAGGCAACACCTAGTCAGCTACTCCTCAGCATAGTTATGCCCGTCGCAGCCTTCTTGGGTTTCAGGAGGCACATACAAACGTTATCAAAATTATGGTGAAACGCTGAACACCTGCAAATAATTTTCAATGTAGTGGTTAATTGAAAAGCTCTGCGGCATACTACTCGGAACAAGCCAGGTACCTGTGCCCACGCATAAAGGAGTATATAGAAACATGGTGGAATCCCAGCTGATGAAGCAAAGGATTCTTAAAGGAATGAGATGACCATGCGGATCCTGTTTAATTCTCTGAAACAGAATCCGCACTTTTCACCTGCCAAACACATGCCCACTACTCTTCTCTGGGGATAATAAAAACAAACCAGCGATCTGACAGAGGGCCTGAACACCCATCCTGACCGACCCCACAAAAAAAAAAAAGTACCCTCCAGCTACTAATTATAATGCCAATTTGCAAAATTTCCCTGCATTTTTAAACAATGGAGAAATGATGGCGGGATGATACTTAGAAGAATGGCTTCTGGTCAGTCTCCACTGACAAAAATAGGCAACACCAAGTCAGCTACCCCTCAGCATAGTTATGTCCGTAGCAGCCATATTTGGTTTCAGTAGGCACATACACACGTTATCACAATTATGGTGAAACGCTGAAAACCTGCAAAGGATTTTCAACATACTGGTTAATTGAAAAGCTCTGAGGCATACTTCTTGGAACAAGCCAGTTTCCTGTGCCCACGAATAGAGAAGTATATAGAAACATGGTGGATTCCCAGCTCATGAAGCAAATTATTCTTAAAGGAACGGGATTACCATGCGGATCCTGTTTAATTCTCTGAAACAGATCCGCAGTTTTCACCTGCCATACTAATACCCACTTCTCCTCTCTGGGGATAATAAAAACAAACCAGCGAACTGACAGAGGGCCTGACCAACACATCCACACCGACCCCACAGGAAAAACAAAAAAGAAAACACCGTAGCCTCGAGCTACTAATTATAATGCTAACTTGCAAAATTTTCCTGCATTTTTAAACAATGGAAAAATGATGGTGAGATGATACTTAGAAGAATGGATTCTTGTCAGTCTCCACTAACAAAAATAGGCAAAACCAAGTCAGCTACGCCTCAGCATAGTTATGTTCGTGGCAGCCATCTTGGGTTTGAGGAGGCACAAACAAACGTTATCACAATTATGGTGAAACGCTGAAAACCTGCAAATGATTTTCAAAGTACTGCTTAATTGAAAAGCTCTGCGGCATACTTCTTGGAACAAGCTAGTTACCTGTGCCCACACATAGAGGAGTATATAGAACGATGGTGGATTCCCACCTGATGAAGCAAATTTTTCTAAAGGAAAGGGATGAGCATGCGAATCCTGTATCATTCTCTGAAACAGAATCCGCACTTTTCACCTGCCAAACACATGCCCACTACTCTTCTCTGGGGATAATAAAAAGAAACCAGCGATATGACAGAGGGCCTGAACACCCATCCTGACCGAACACACACACAAAAAAAGGACCCTCCAGCTACTAATTATAATGCCAATTTGCAGAATTTTCCTGCATTTTTACACAATGGAGAAATGATGGTGGGATGATGCTTAGAAGAATGGCTTCTTGTCAGTCTCCACTGACAAAAATAGGCAACACCAAGTCAGCTACTCCTCAGCATAGTTATGTCCGTCGCAGCCTTCTTGGGTTTCAGGAGGCACAAAGAAACGTTATCACAATTATGGTGAAACACTGAACACCTGCAAATAATTTTCAACGTAGTGGTTAATTGAAAAGCTCTGCGGCATACTTCTTGGAACAAGCCAGTTACCTGTTCCCACGCAAAGAGGAGTATATAGAACCATGGTGGATTTCCAGCTGATGAATTAAAGGATTATTAAAGGAACGGGATGACCATGGGGATCATCGTTAATTCTCTGAAACAGAATCCGCCCTTTTCACCTGCCAAACACATGCCCACTTCTCCTCTCTGGGGATAATAAAAACTAACCAGCGAACTGACAGAGGGCCTGACACCCCCATCCACATCGACCACACAAAAAAAAAAAACCGTACCCTCCAGCTACTAATTATAATGCTAACTTGCAAAATTTCCCTGCATTTTAAAACAATGGAAAAATGGTGGTGGGATGATACTTAGAAGAATGGCTTCTTGTCTGTCTCCACTAAGAAAAATAGGCAACATAAAGTCAGCTACTCCTCAGCATAGTTATGTCCGTAGCAGCCTTCTTGCATTTCAGGAGGCACATACAAACGTTATCACAATTACGGTGAAACGCTGAAAACCTGCAAATAATTTTCAACGTACTGGTTAATTTGAAAACTCTCCAGCATACTTCTTGGAACAAGCCAGGTACCTGTGCCCACGCATAGAGAAGTATATAGAAACATGGTGGAATCCCAGCTGATGAAGCAAAGGATTCTTAAAGGAATGAGATGACCATGCGGATCCTGTTTAATTCTCTGAAACAGAATCCGCACTTTTCACCTGCCAAACACATGCCCACTACTCTTCTCTGGGGATAATAAAAACAAACCAGCGATCTGACAGAGGGCCTGAACACCCATCCTGACCGACCCCACAAAAAAAAAAGTACCCTCCAGCTACTAATTATAATGCCAATTGGCAAAATTTCCCTGCATTTTTAAACAATGGAGAAATGATGGTGGGATGATACTTAGAAGAATGGCTTCTTGTCAGTCTCCACTGACAAAAATAGGCAACACCAAGTCAGCTACGCCTCAGCATAGTTATGTCCGTAGCAGCCATATTTGGTTTCAGTAGGCACATACACACGTTATCACAATTATGGTGAAACGCTGAAAACCTGCAAAGGATTTTCAACATACTGGTTAATTGAAAAGCTCTGAGGCATACTTCTTGGAACAAGCCAGTTTTTTGTGCCCACGCATAGAGAAGTATACAGAACCATGGTGGATTCCCAGCTCATGAAGCAAAGGATTCTTAAAGGAACAGGATTACCATGCGGATCCTGTTTAATTCTCTGAAACAGATCCGCAGTTTTCACCTGCCATACTAATACCCACTTCTCCTCTCTGGGGATAATAAAAACTAACCAGCGAACTGACAGAGGGCCTTACCAACCCATCCACACTGACCCCACAAAAAAAAAAAATAGTACCCTCCAGCTACTAATTATAATGCTAACTTGCAAATTTCCCTACATTTTTAAACAATGGAAAAATGATGGTGGGATGATACTTAGAAGAATGGCTTCTTATCAGTCTCCACTAACAAAAATAGGCAACACGAAGTCAGCTACGCCTCAGCATACCTATGTCCTTGGCAGCCATATTGGGTTTCAGGAGACACATACAAACTTTATAAGAATTATGGTGAAACGCTGAAAACCTGCAAATAATTTTCAACGTAGTGGTTAATTGAAAAGCTCTGCGGCATACTTCTTGGAACAAGCCAGTTACCTGTGCCCACACATAGAGGAGTATATAGAACCATGGTGGATTCCCAGCTGATGAAGCGAAAGTTTCCTAAAGGAACGGGATGAGCATGCGGATCCTGTTTCATTCTCTGAAACAGAATCCGAACTTTTCACCTTCCAAACACATGCCTACTTCTCCTCTCTGGGGATAATAAAAACAAACCAGCCAACTGACAGAGGGCCTGACGAACACACCCACACCGATCCCACAGGAAAAAAAAAAAAAAAAAAAACATCGAAGCCTCCAGCTACTAATTAGAATGCTAACTTGCAAAATTTTCCTGCATTTTTAAACAATGGAAAAATGATGGTGAGATGATACTTAGAAGAATGGATTCTGGTCAGTCTCCACTAACAAAAATAGGCAAAACCAAGTCAGCTACGCCTCAGCATAGTTATGTCCGTCGCAGCCTTCTTGGGTTTCAGGAGGCACAAACAAACGTTATCAAAATTATGGTGAAACGCTGAACACCTGCAAATAATTTTCAACGTAGTGCTTAATTGAAAAGCTCTGCGGCATACTTCTTGGAACAAGCCAGTTACTTGTTCCCACGCAAAGAGGAGTATATAGAACCATGGTGGATTTCCAGCTGATGAAGTAAAGGATTATTAAAGGAACGGGATGACCATGGGGATCATCGTTAATTCTCTGAAACAGAATCCGCCCTTTTCACCTGCCAAACACATGCCCACTTCTCCTCTCTGGGGATAAGAAAAACTAACCAGCGAACTGACAGAGGGCCTGACCCACCATCCACATCGACCACACACAAAAAAAAATCGTACCCTCCAGCTACTAATTATAATGCTAACTTGCAAAATTTCCCTGCCTTTTAAAACAATGGAAAAATGGTGGTGGGATGATACTTAGAAGAATGGCTTCTTGTCTGTCTCCACTAACAAAAATAGGCAACACCAAGTCAGCTACTCCTCAGCATAGTTATGTCCGTCGCAGCCTTCTTGGGTTTGAGGAGGCACAAACAAACGTTATCACAATTATGGTGAAACGCTGAACACCTGCAAATAATTTTCAACGTAGTGGTTAATTGAAAAGCTCTGCGGCATACTTCTTGGAACAAGCCAGTTACCTGTTCCCACGCAAAGAGGAGTATATAGAGCCATGGTGGATTTCCAGCTGAGGAAGTAAAGGATTATTAAAGGAACGGGATGACCATGGGGATCATCGCTAATTCTCTGAAACAGAATCCGCCCTTTTCACCTGCCAAACACATGCCCACTTCTCCTCTCTGGGGATAATAAAAACTAATCAGCGAACTGACAGAGGGCCTGACCCCTCCATCCACATCGACCACACACACAAAAAAAAAAAAAAAACGTACCCTCCAGCTACTAATTATAATGCTAACTTGCAAAATTTCCCTGCATTTTAAAACAATGGAAAAATGGTGGTGGGATGATACTTAGAAGAATGGCCTCTTGTCTGTCTCCACTAACAAAAATAGGCAACACCAAGTCAGCTACTCCTCAGCATAGCTATGTCCGTCGCAGCCGTCTTGGGTTTCAGGAGGCACATACAAACGTTATCAAAATTATGGTGAAACGCTGAAAACCTGCAAATAATTTTCAACGTACTGGTTAATTTGAAAATTCTCCAGCATACTTCTTGGAACAAGCCAGGTGCCTGTGCCCACGCATAGAGGAGTATATAGAAACATGGTGGAATCCCAGCTGATGAAGCAAAGGATTCTTAAAGGAATGAGATGACCATGCGGATCCTGTTTAATTCTCTGAAACAGAATCCGCACTTTTCACCTGCCAAACACATGCCCACTACTCTTCTCTGGGGATAATAAAAAGAAACCAGCGATCTGACAGAGGGCCTGAACACCCATCCTGACCGACCCCACAAAACAAAAAAGTACCCTCCAGCTACTAATTATAATGCCAATTTGCAAACTTTCCCTACATTTTTAAAGAATGGAGAAATGATGGTGGGATGATACTTAGAAGAATGGCTTCTTGTCAGTCTCCACTGACAAAAATAGGCAACACCAAGTCAGCTACGTCTCAGCATAGTTATGTCCGTAGCAGCCATATTTGGTTTCAGTAGGCACATACACACGTTATCACAATTATGGTGAAACGCTGAAAACCTGCAAAGGATTTTCAACATACTGCTTAATTGAAAAGCTCTGAGGCATACTTCTTGGAACAAGCCAGTTTCCTGTGCCCACGCATAGAGAAGTATATAGAACCATGGTGGATTCCCAGCTCATGAAGCAAAGGATTCTTAAAGGAATGGGATTACCATGCGGATCCTGTTTAATTCTCTGAAACAGATCCGCAGTTTTCACCGGCTATACTAATACCCACTTCTCCTCTCTGGGGATAATAAAAACAAACCAGGGAACTGACAGAGGGCCTGACCAACACATCCACAGAGACCCCAGAGGAAAAAAAAAAAAAAAAAACACCGTAGCCTGCAGCTACTAATTATAATGCTAACTTGCAAAATTTTCTTGCATTTTTAAACAATGGAAAAATGGTGGTGGGATGATACTTAGAAGAATGGCTTCTTGTCAGTCTCCACTAACAAAAATAGGCAACACCAAGTCAGCTACTCCTCAGCATAGTTATGTCCGTCGCAGCCTTCTTGGGTTTCAGGAGGCACAAACAAACGTTATCACAATTATGGTGAAACGCTGAACACCTGCAAATAATTTTCACCGTAGTGGTTAATTGAAAAGCTCTGTGGCATACTTCTTGGAACAAGCCAGTTACCGGTTCCCACGCAAAGAGGAGTATATAGAACCATGGTGGATTTCCAGCTGATGAAGTAAAGGATTATTAAAGGAACGGGATGACCATGGGGATCATCGTTAATTCTCTGAAACAGAATCCGCCCTTTTCACCTGCCAAACACATGCCCACTTCTCCTCTCTGGGGATAATAAAAACTAACCAGCGAACTGACAGAGGGCCTGACCCCCCCATCCACATCGACCACACACAAAAAAAAACTGTACCCTCCAGCTATTAATTATAATGCTAACTTGGAAAATTTCCCTGCATTTTAAAACAATGGAAAAATGGTGGTGGGATGATACTTAGAATAATGGCTTCTTGTCTGTCTCCACTAACAATAATAGGCAACACCAAGTCAGCTACTCCTCAGCATAGTTATGTCCGTCGCAGCCTTCTAGGGTTTCAGGAGGGACATACAAACGTTATCAAAATTATGGTGAAATGCTGAACACCTGCAAATAATTTTCAACGTACTGGTTAGTTTGAAAACTCTCCAGCATACTTCTTGGTACAAGCCAGGTACCTGTGCCCACCCATAGAGGAGTATATAGAAACATGGTGTAATCCCAGCTGATGAAGCAAAGGATTCTTAAAGGAATGAGATGACCATGCGGATCCTGTTTAATTCTCTGAAACAGAATCCGCACTTTCACCTGCCAAACACATGCCCACTACTCTTCTCTGGGGATAATAAAAACAAACCAGCGATCTGACAGAGGGCCTGAACACCCATCCTGACTGATCCCACAAAACAAAAAAGTACCCTCCAGCTACTAATTATAATGCCAATTTGCAAAATTTCCCTGCATTTTTAAACAATGGAGAAATGATGGTGGGATGATACTTAGAAGAATGGCTTCTTGTCAGTCTCCACTGACAAAAATAGGCAACACCAAGTCAGCTACGCCTCAGCATAGTTATGTCCATAGCAGCCATATTTGGTTTCAGTAGGCACATACACACATTATCACAATTATTCTGAAACGCTGAAAACCTGCAAAGGATTTTCAACATACTGGTTAATTGAAAAGCTCTGAGGCATACTTCTTGGAACTAGCCAGTTTCCTGTGCCCACGCATAGAGAAGTATATAGAACCATGGTGGATTCCCTGCTCATGAAGCAAAGGATTCTTAAAGGAACGGGATTACCATGCGGATCCTGTTTAATTCTCTGAAACAGATCCGCAGTTTTCACCTGCCATACTAATACCCACTTCTCCTCTCTGGGGATAATAAAAACAAACCAGCGAACTGACAGAGGGCCTGACAAACACATCCACACCGACCGCACAGGAAAAAAAAAAAAAAAAAACACCGTAGCCTCCAGCTACTAATTATAATGCTAACTTGCAAAACTTTCCTGCATTTTTAAACAATGGAAAAATGATGGTGAGATGATACTTAGAAGAATGGATTCTTGTCAGTCTCCACTAACAAAAATAGGCAAAACCAAGTCAGCTACGCCTCAGCATAGTTATTTCCGTCGCAACCTTCTTGGGTTTCAGGAGGCACAAACAAACGTTATCACAATTATGGTGAAACGCTGAACACCTGCAAATAATTTTCAACGTACTGGTTAATTGAAAAGCTCTGCGGCATACTTCTTGGAACAAGCCAGTTACCTGTTCCCAGGCAAAGAGGAGTATATAGAACCATGGTGGATTTCCAGCTGATGAAGTAAAGGATTATTAAAGGAACGGGATGACCATGGGGATCATCGTTAATTCTCTGAAACAGAATCCGCCCTTTTCACCTGCCAAACACATGCCCACTTCTCCTCTCTGGGGATAATAAAAACTAACCAGCGAACTGACAGAGGGCCTGACCCCCACCATCCACTTCAACCACACACACAAAAAAAACCGTACCCTCCAGCTACTAAATATAATGCTAACTTGCAAAATTTCCCTGCATTTTAAAACAATGGAAAAATGGTGGTGGGATGATACTTAGAAGAATGGCTTCTTGTCAGTCTCCACTAACAAAAATAGGCAACACCAACTCAGCTACTCCTCAGCATAGTTATGTCCGTCGCAGCCTTCTTGGGTTTCAGGAGGTACAAACAAAGGTTATCACAATTATGGTGAAACGCTGAACACCTGCAAATAATTTTCAATGTACTGGTTAATTGAAAAGCTCTGCGGCATACTTCTTGGAACAAGGCAGTTACCTGTTCCCACGCAAAGAGGAGTATATAGAACCATGGTGGATTTCCAGCTGATGAAGTAAAGGATTATTAAAGGAACGGGATGACCATGGGGATCATCGTTAATTCTCTGAAACAGAATCCACCCTTTTCACCTGCCAAACACATGCCCACTTCTCCTCTCTGGGGATAATAAAAACTAACCAGCAAACTGACAGAGGGCCTGACCGCCCTATCCACATCGACCACACACACAAAAAAAACCGTACCCTCCAGCTACTAATTATAATGCTAACTTGCAAAATTTCCCTGCATTTTAAAACAATGGAAAAATAGTGGTGGGATGATACTTAGAAGAATGTCTTGTGGACAGTCTCCACTAACAAAAATAGGCAACACCAAGTCAGCTACTCCTCAGCATAGTTATGTCCGTCGCAGCCTTCTTGGGTTTCAGGAGGCACAAAGACACGTTATCACAATTATGGTGAAACGCTGAACACCTGCAAATAATTTTCAACGTAGTGGTTAATTGAAAAGCTCTGCGGCATACTTCTTGGAACAAGGCAGTTACCTGTTCCCACGCAAAGAGGAGTATATAAAACCATGGTGAATTTCCAGCTGATGAAGTAAAGGATTATTAAAGGAACGGGATGACCATGGGGATCATCGTTAATTCTCTGAAACAGAATCCGCCCTTTTCACCTGCCAAACACATGCCCACTTCTCCTTTCTGGGGATAATAAAAACTAACCAGCGAACTGACAGAGGGCCTGACCCCCCCCCATCCACATCGACAACACACACAAAAAAAACCGTACCCTCCAGCTACTAATTATAATGCTAACTTGCAAAATTTCCCTGCATTTTAAAACAATGGAAAAATGGTGGTGGGATCATACTTAGAAGAATGGCTTCTTGTCTGTCTCCACTAACAAAAATAGGCAACACCAAGTCAGCTACTCCTCAGCATAGTTATGTCCGTCGCAGCCTTCTTGGCTTTCAGCAGGCACATACAAACGTTATGAAAATTATGGTGAAACGCTGAACACCTGCAAATAATTTTCAACGTACTGGTTAATTTGAAAACTCTCCAGCATACTTCTTGGAACAAGCCAGGTACCTGTGCCCACGCATAGAGGAGTATATAGAAACATGGTGGAATCCCAGCTGATGAAGCAAAGGATTCTTAAAGGAATGAGATGACCATGCGGATACTGTTTAATTCTCTGAAACAGAATCCGCACTTTTCACCTGCCAAACACACGCCCACTACTCTTCTCTGGGGATAATAAAAACAAACCAGCGATCTGACAGAGGGCCTGAACACCCATCCTGACCGATCCCTCAAAACAAAAAAGTACCCTCCAGCTACTAATTATAATGCCAATTTGCAAAATTTCCCTGCATTTTTAAACAATGGAGAAATGATGGTGGGATGATACTTAGAAGAATGGCTTCTTGTCAGTCTCCACTGACAAAAATAGGCAACACCAAGTCAGCTACGCCTCACCAAAATTATGTCCATAGCAGCCATATTTGGTTTCAGTAGGCACATACACACGTTATCACAATTATGGTGAAACGCTGAAAACCTGCAAAGGATTTTCAACAGACTGGTTAATTGAAAAGCTCTGAGGCATACTTCTTGGAACAAGCCAGTTTCCTGTGCCCACGCATAGAGAAGTATATAGAACCATGGTGGATTCCCAGCTCATGAAACAAAGGATTCTTAAAGAAACGGGATTATCATGCGGATCCTGTTTAATTCTCTGAAACAGATCCGCAGTTTTCCCCCTGCCATACTAATACCCACTTCTCCTCTCTGGGGATAATAAAAACAAACCAGCGAACTGACAGAGGACCTGACCAACACATCCACACCGACTCCACAGGAAAAAAAAAAAAAAAAAACACCGTAGCCTCCAGCTACTAATTATAATGCTAACTTGCAAAACTTTCCTGCATTTTTTAACAATGGAAAAATGATGGTGAGATGATACTTAGAAGAATGGATTCTTGTCAGTCTCCACTAACAAAAATAGGCAAAACCAAGTCAGCTACGCCTCAGCATAGTTATTTCCGTCGCAGCCTTCTTGGGTTTCAGGAGTCACAAACACACGTTATCACAATTATGGTGAAACGCTGAACACCTGCAAATAATTTTCAACGTACTGGTTAATTGAAAAGCTCTGCGGCATACTTTTTGGAACAAGCCAGTTACCTGTTCCCACGAAAAGAGGAGTATATAGAACCATGGTGGATTTCCAGCTGATGAAGTAAAGGATTATTAAAGGAACGGGATGACCATGGGGATCATCGTTAATTCTCTGAAACAGAATCCGCCCTTTTGACCTGCGAAACACATGCCCACCTCTCCTCTCTGGGGATAATAAAAACCAACCAGCGAACTGACAGAGGGCCTGACCCCCTCCCATCCACATCGACTTCCCAAAAAAAAAAAAAACCGTACCCTACAGCTACTAATTATAATGCTAACATGCAAAATTTCCCTGCATTTTAAAACAATGGAAAAATGGTGGTGGGATGATACTTAGAAGAATGGATTCTTGTCAGTCTCCACTAACAAAAATAGGCAACACCAAGTCAGCTACTCCTCAGCATGGTTATGTCCGTCGCAGCATTCTTGGGTTTCAGGAGGCACAAACACACGTTACCACAATTAGGGTGAAACGCTGAACACCTGCAAATAATTTTCAACGTAGTGGTTAATTCAAAAGCTCTGCGGCATACTTCTTGGAACAAGCCAGTTACCTGTTCCCACGCAAAGAGGAGTATATAGAACCATGGTGGCTTTCCAGCTGATGATGTAAAGGATTATTAAAGGAACGGGATGACCATGGGGATCATCGTTAATTCTCTGAAACAGAATCCGCCCTTTTCACCTGCCAAACACATGCCCACTTCTCCTCTCTGGGGATAATAAAAACTAACCAGCGAACTGACAGAGGGCCTGACCCCCCCCATCCACATCGACCACACACACAAAAAAAAACAGTACCCTCCAGCTACTAATTATAATGCTAACTTGCAAAATTTCCCTGCATTTTAAAAAAATGGAAAAATGGTGGTGGGATCATACTTAGAAGAATGGCTTCTTGACAATCTCCACTAACAAAAATAGGCAACACCAAGTCAGCTACTCCTCAGCATAGTTATGTCCGTCACAGCCTTCTTGGGTTTCAGGAGGGACATACAAACTTTATCAAAATTATGGTGAAATGCTGAACACCTGCAAATAATTTTCAACGTACTGGTTAATTTGAAAACTCTCCAGCATACTTCTTGGAACAAGCCAGGTACCTGTGCCCACGCATAGAGGAGTATATAGAAACATCGTGGAATCCCAGCTGATGAAGCAAAGGATTCTTAAAGGAATGAGATGACCATGCGGATCCTATTTAATTCTGTGAAACAGAATCCGCACTTTTCACCTGCCAAACACATGCCCACCACTCTTCTCTGGGGATAATAAAAACAAACCAGCGTTCTGACAGAGGGCCTGAACACCCATCCTGACCGACCCCACAAAACAAAAAAATACCCTCCAGCTACTAATTATAATGCCAATTTGCAAAATTTCCCTGCATTTTTAAACAATGGAGAAATGATGGTGGGATGATACTTAGAAGAATGGCTTCTTGTCAGTCTCCACTGACAAAAATAGGCAACACCAAGTCAGCTACGCCTCAGCATAGTTATGTCCGTAGCAGCCATATTTGGTTTCAGTAGGCACATACACACGTTATCACAATTATGGTGAAACGCTGAAAACCTGCAAAGGATTTTCAACATACTGGTTAATTGAAAAGCTCTGAGGCATACTTCTTGGAACTAGCCAGTTTCCTGTGCCCACGCATAGAGAAGTATAAAGAACCATGGTGGATTCCCAGCTCATGAAGCAAAGGATTCTTAAAGGAACGGGATTACCATGCGGATCCTGTTTAATTCTCTGAAACAGATCCGCAGTTTTCACCTGCCATACTAATACACACTTCTCCTCTCTGGGGATAATAAAAACAAACCAGCGAACTGACAGAGGGCCTGACCAACACATCCACACCGACCCCACAGGAAAAAAAAAAAAAAATCACCGTAGCCTCCAGCTACTAATTATAATGCTAACTTGCAAAACTTTCCTGCATTTTTAAACAATGGAAAAATGATGGTGAGATGATACTTAGAAGAATGGATTCCTGTCAGTCTCCACTAACAAAAATAGGCAAAACCAAGTCAGCTACGCCTCAGCATAGTTATGTCCGTCGCAGCCTTCTTGGGTTTCAGGAGGCACAAACAAACGTTATCACAATTATGGTGAAACGCTGAACACCTGCAAATAATTTTCAACGTACTGGTTAATTGAAAAGCTCTGCGGCATACTTCGGAACACGCCAGTTACCTGTTCCCACGCAAAGAGGAGTATATAGAACCATGGTGGATTTCCAGCTGATGAAGTAAAGGATTATTAAAGGAACGGGATGACCATGGGGATCATCGTTAATTCTCTGAAACAGAATCCGCCCTTTTGACCTGCGAAACACATGCCCACTTCTCCTCTCTGGGGATAATAAAAACTAACCAGCGAACTGACAGAGGGCCTGACCCCCTCCCATTCACATCGACTTCCCAAAAAAAAAAAAAAACCGTACCCTCCAGCTACTAATTATAATGCTAACTTGCAAAATTTCCCTGCATTTTATAACAATGGAAAAATGGTGGTGGGATGATACTTAGAAGAATGGCTTCTTGTCAGTCTCCACTAACAAAAATAGGCAACACCAAGTCAGCTACTCCTCAGCATAGTTATGACCGTCGCAGCCTTCTTGGGTTTCAGGAGGGCCGTACAAACTTTATCAAAATTATGGTGAAACGCTGAACACCTGCAAATAATTTTGAACGTACTGGTTAATTTGAAAACTCTCCAGCATACTTCTTGGAACAAGCCAGATACCTGTGTCCACCCATAGAGGAGTATATAGAAACATGGTGGATTTCCAGCTGATGAAGCAAAGGATTCTTAAAGGAATGAGATGACCATGCGGATCCTGTTTAATTCTCTGAAACAGAATCTGCACTTTTCACCTGCCAAACACATGCCCACTACTCTTCTCTGGGGATAATAAAAACAAACCAGCGATCTGACAGAGGGCCTGAACACCCATCCTGACTGACCCCACAAAACAAAAAAGTACCCTCCAGCTACTAATTATAATGAAAATTTGCAAAATTTCCCTGCATTTTTAAACAATGGAGAAATGATGGTGGGATGATACTTAGAAGAATGGCTTCTTGTCAGTCTCCACTGACAAAAATAGGCAACACCAAGTCAGCTACGCCTCAGCATAGTTATGTCCGTCGCAGCCTTCTTGGGTTTCAGGAGGCACAAACACACGTTATCACAATTATGGTGAAACGCTGAACACCTGCAAATAATTTTCAACGTAGTGGTTAATTGAAAAGCTCTGCGGCATACTTCTTGGAACAAACCAGTTACCTGTTCCCACAGAAAGAGGAGTATGTAGAACCATGGTGGATTTCCAGCTCATGCAGTAAAGGATTATTAAAGGAACGGGATGACCATGGGGATCATAGTTAATTCTCTGAAACAGAATCCACCCTTTTCACCTGCCAAACACATGCCCACTTCTCCTCTCTGGGGATAATAAAAACTAACCAGCGAACTGACAGAGGGCCTGAACCCCACCATCCACATCGACCACACACACAAAAAAAAAACCGTACCCTCCAGCTACTAATTATAATGCTAATTTGCAAAATTTCCCTGCATTTTAAAACAATGGATAAATGGTGGTGGGATGATACTTAGAAGAATGGCTTCTTGTCAGTCTCCACTAACAAAAATAGGCAACACCAAGTCAGCTACTCCTCAGCATAGTTATGTCCCTCGCAGCCTTCTTCGGTTTCAGGAGGCACAAACAAACCTTATCACATTTATGGTGAAATGCTGAACACCTGCAAATAATTTTCAACGTAGTGGTTAATTGAAAAGCTCTCCGGCATACTTCTTGGAACAAGCCAGTTACCTGTTCCCACCCAAAGAGGAGTATAGAGAACAATGGTGGATTTCCAGCTGATGAAGTAAAGGATTATTAAAGGAACGGGATGACCCTGGGGATCATCGTTAATTCTCCTAAACAGAATCCGCCCTATTCACCTGCCAAACACATGCCCACTTCTCCTCTCCTGGGATAATAAAAACTAACCAGCGAACTGACAGAGGGCCTCACCCCCACCATCCACATCGACCACACACAAAAAAAAAAACGTACCCTCCAGCTACTAATTATAATGCTAACTTGCAAAATTTCCCTGCATTTTAAAACAATGGAAAAATGGTTGTGGGATAATACTTAGAAGAATGGCTTCTTGTCAGTCTCCACTAACAAAAATAGGCAAAACCAAGTCAGCTACTCCTCAGCATAGTTATGTCCGTCGCAGCCTTCTTGGGTTTCAGGAGGGACATACAAACGTTATCAAAATTATGGTGAAACGCTGAAAACCTGCAAATAATTTTCAACGTACTGGTTAATTTGAAAACTCTCCAGCTTAATTCTTGGAACAAGCCAGGTACCTGTGCCTACGCATAGAGGAGTATATAGAAACATGGTGGAATCCCAGCTGATAAAGCAAAGGATTCTTAAAGGAATGAGATGACCATGAGGATCCTGTTTAATTCTCTGAAACAGAATCCGCACTTTTCACCTGCCAAACACATGCCCACTACTCTTCTCTGGGGATAATAAAAACAAACCAGCGATCTGACAGAGGGCCTGAACACCCATCCTGACCGACCCCACAAAACAAAAAAGTACCCTCCAGCTACTAATTATAATGCCAATTTGCAAAATTTCCCTGCATTTTTAAACAATGGAGAAATGATGGTGGGATGATACTTAGAAGAATGGCTTCTTGTCAGTCTCCACTGACAAAAATAGGCAACACCAAGTCAGCTACGCCTCAGCATAGTTATGTCCATAGCAGCCATATTTGGTTTCAGTAGGCACATACACACGTTATCACAATTATGGTGAAACGCTGAACACCTGCAAAGGATTTTCAACATACTGGTTAATTGAAAAGCTCTGAGGCATACTTCTTGGAACAAGCCAGTTACCTGTTCCCACGCAAAGAGGAGTATATAGAACCATAGTGGATTTCCAGCTGATGAAGTAAAGGATTATTAAAGGAACGGGATGACCATGGGGATCATCGTTAATTCTCTGAAACAGAATCCGCCCTTTTCACCTGCCAAACACATGCCCACTTCTCCTCTCTGGGGATAATAAAAACTAAACAGCGAACTGACAGAGGGCATAACCCCCCCAATCCACATCGACCACC
Organism: Eulemur rufifrons; assembly: GCF_041146395.1. Classification (NCBI taxonomy): domain Eukaryota; kingdom Metazoa; phylum Chordata; class Mammalia; order Primates; family Lemuridae; genus Eulemur; species Eulemur rufifrons. The sequence goes on from NW_027182892.1 coordinate 25,433, forward strand.
AAAAAAAAAAAAAAAAAAAACGTACCCTCCAGCTACTAATTATAATGCTAACTTGCAAAATTTCCCTGCATTTTAAAACAATGGAAAAATGGTGGTGGGATGATACTTAGAAGAATGGCTTCTTGTCAGTCTCCACTAACAAAAATAGGCAACACCAAGTCAGCTACTCCTCAGCATAGTTATGTTCGTTGCAGCCTTCTTGGGTTTCAGGAGACACAAACACACGTTATCACAATTATGGTGAAACGCTGAACACCTGAAAATAATTTTCAATGTACTGGTTAATTGAAAAGCTCTGCGGCATACTTCTTGGAACAAGCCAGTTACCTGTTCCCACGCAAAGAGGAGTATATAGAACCATGGTGGATATCCAGCTGATGAAGTAAAGGATTATTAAAGGAACAGGATGACCATGGAGATCATCGTTAATTCTCTGAAACAGAATCCGCCCTTTTCACCTGCCAAACACATGCCCACTACTCTTCTCTGGGGATAATAAAAAGAAACCAGCGATCTGACAGAGGGCCTGAACACCCATCCTGACCGACCCCACAAAACAAAAAAGTACCCTCCAGCTACTAATTATAATGCCAATTTGCAAACTTTCCCTGCATTTTTAAACAATGGAGAAATGATGGTGGGATGATACTTAGAAGAATGGCTTCTTGTCAGTCTCCACTGGCAAAAATAGGCGACACCCAGTCAGCTACGCCTCAGCATAGTTATGTCCGTAGCAGCCATATTTGGTTTCAGTAGGCACATACACACGTTATCACAATTATGGTGAAACGCTGAAAACCTGCAAAGGATATTCAACATACTGGTTCATTGAAAAGCTCTGAGGCATACTTCTTGGAGCAAGCCAGTTTCCTGTGCCCACGCATAGAAGTATATAGAACCATGGTGGATTCCCAGCTCATGAAGCAAAGGATTCTTAAAGGAACGGGATTACCATGCGGATCCTGTTTAACTCTCTGAAACAGATCCGCTGTTTTCACCTGCCATACTAATACACACTTCTCCTCTCTGGGGATAATAAAAACAAACCAGCGAACTGACAGAGGGCCTGACCAACACATCCACACCGACCCCACAGGAAAAAAAAAAAAAAAAAAAAAAAAAACACCGTAGCCTCCAGCTACTAATTATAATGCTAACTTGCAAAATTTCCCTGCATTTTAAAACAATGGAAAAATGCTGGTGGGATGATACTTAGAAAAATGGCTTCTTGTCAGTCTCCACTAACAAAAATAGGCAACACCAAGTCAGGAGTTTCAGGAGGCACAAACAAACGTTATCACAATTATGGTGAAATGCTGAACACCTGCAAATAATTTTCAACGTAGTGGTTAATTGAAAAGCTCTGCGGCACACTTCTTGGAACAAGCCAGTTACCTGTGCCCACGCAAAGAGGAGTATATAGAACCATGGTGGATTTCCAGCTGATGAAGTAAAGGATTATTAAAGGAACGGGATGACCATGGGGATCTTCGTTAATTCTCTGAAACAGAATCCGCCCTTTTCACCTGCCAAACACATGCCCACTTCTCCTCTCTGGGGATAATAAAAACTAACCAGCGAACTGACAGAGGGCCTGACCCCCCCATCCACATCGACCACACACACAAAAAAATACCGAACATTCCAGCTACTAATTATAATGCTAACTTGCAAAATTTCCCTGCATTTTAAAAGAATGGAAAAATGGTGGTGGGATGATACTTGGAAGAATGGCTTCTTGTCAGTCTCCACTAACAAAAATAGGCAACACCAAGTCAGCTACGCCTCAGCATAGTTATGTCCGTCGCAGCCTTCTTGGGTTTCAGGAGGCACAAACACACGTTATCACAATTATGGTGAAACGCTGAACACCTGCAAATAATTTTCAACGTAGTGGTTAATTGAAAAGCTCTGCGGCATACTTCTTGGAACAAACCAGTTACCTGTTCCCACAGAAAGAGGAGTATGTAGAACCATGGTTGATTTCCAGCTCATGCAGTAAAGGATTATTAAAGGAACGGGATGACCATGGGGATCATCGTTAATTCTCTGAAACTGAATCCACCCTTTTCACCTGCCAAACACATGCCCACTTCTCCTCTCTGGGGATAATAAAAACTAACCAGCGAACTGACAGAGGGCCTAACCCCCACCATCCACATCGACCACACACACAAAAAAAAAACCGTACCCTCCAGCTACTAAATATAATGTTAATTTGCAAAATTTCCCTGCATTTTAAAACAATGGAAAAATGGTGGTGGGATGATACTTAGAAGAATGGCTTCTTGTCAGTCTCCACTAATAAAAATAGGCAACACCAAGTCAGCTACTCCTCAGCATAGTTATGTCCGTCACAGCCTTCTTGGGTTTCAGGAGGCACAAACACACGTTATCACAATTATGGTGAAACACTGAACACCTGCAATTAATTTTCAACGTAGTAGTTAATTGAAAAGCTCTGCGGCATAGTTCTTGGAACAGCCAGTTACCTGTTCCCACGCAAAGAGGAGTAGAGAGAACCATGGTGGATTTCCAGCTGATGAAGTAAAGGATTATTAAAGGAACGGGATGACCATGGGGATCATCGTTAATTCTCTGAAACAGAATCCGCCCTTTTCACCTGCCAAACACATGCCCACTTCTCCTCTCTGGGGATAATAAAAACTAACCAGCGAACTGACAGAGGGCCTGACACCCCCATCCACATCGACCACACACACACACAAAAAACCGTACCCTCCAGCTACTAATTATAATGCTAACTTGCCAAATTTCCCTGCATTTTAAAACAATGGAAAAATGCTGGTGGGATGATACTTAGAAGAATGGCTTCTTGTCAGTCTCCACTAACAAAAATAGGCAACAACAAGTCAGCTACTCCTCAGCATAGTTATGTCCGTCGCAGCCTTCTTGGGTTTCAGGAGGGACATACAAACGTTATCAAAATTATGGTGAAACGCTGAAAACCTGCAAATAATTTTCAACGTACTGCTTAATTTGAAAATTCTCCAGCATAATTCTTGAAAGAAGCCAGGTACCTGTGCCCACGCATAGAAGAGTATATAGAAACATGGTGGAATCCCAGCTGATGAAGCAAAGGATTCTTAAAGGAATGAGATGACCAAGCGGATCCTGTTTAATTCTCTGAAACAGAATCCGCACTTTTCACCTGCCAAACACATGCCCACTACTCTTCTCTGGGGATAATAAAAACAAACCAGCAATCTGACAGAGGGCCTGAACACCCATCCTGACCGACCCCACAAAACAAAAAAGTACCCTCCAGCTACTAATTATAATGCCAATTTGCAAAATTTCCCTGCATTTTTAAACAATGGAGAAATGATGGTGGGATGATACTTAGAAGAATGGCTTCTTGTCAGTCTCCACTGACAAAAATAGGCAACACCAAGTCAGCTATGCCTCAGCATAGTTATGTCCGTAGCAGTCATATTTGGTTTCAGTAGGCACATAAACACGTTATCACATTTATGGTGAAACGCTGAAAACCTGCAAAGGATTGTCAACATACTGGTTCATTGAAAAGCTCTGAGGCACACTTCTTGGAACTAGCCGGTTTCCTGTGCCCACGCATAGACAAGTATATAGAACCATGGTGGATTCCCAGCTCATGAAGCAAAGGATTGTTAAAGGAACGGGATTACCATGCGGATCCTGTTTAATTCTCTGAAACAGATCCGCAGTTTTCACCTGCCATACTAATACCCACTTCTCCTCTCTGGGGATAATAAAAACCAACCGGGGAACTGACAGAGGGCCTGACCAACACATCCACACCGAACCCACTGGATAAAAAAAAAAAAAACACCGTAGCCTCCAGCTCCTAATTATAATGCTAACTTGCAAATTTCCCTGCATTTTAAAACAATGGAAAAATGGTGGTGGGATGATACTTAGAAGAATGGCTTCTTGTCAGTCTCCACTAACAAAAATAGGCAACACCAAGTCAGCTACTCCTCAGCATAGTTATGTCCGTCGCAGCCTTCTAGGGTTTCAGGAGGCACAAACAAAGGTTCTCACAATTATGGTAAATCGCTGAACACCTGCAAATAATTTTCAACGTAGTGGTTAATTGAAAAGCTCTGCGGCATACTTCTTGGAACAAGGCAGTTACCTGTTCCCACGCAAAGAGGAATATATAGAACCTTGGTGGATTTCCAGCTGATGAAGTAAAGGATTATTAAGGGAACGGGATGACCATGGGGATCATCGTTAATTCTCTGAAACAGAATCCGCCCTTTTCACCTGCCAAACACATGCCCACTTCTCCTCTCTGGGGATAATAAAAACTAACCAGCGAACTGACAGAGGGCCTGACCCCCCCATCCACATCGACCACACACAAAAAAAAAAACCGTACCCTCCAGCTACTAATTATAATGCTAACTTGCAAAATTTCCCTGCATTTTAAAACAATGGAAAAATGGTGGTGGGATCATACTTAGAAGAATGGCTTCTTGTCTGTCTCCACTAACAAAAATAGGCAACACCAAGTCAGCTACTCCTCAGCATAGTTATGTCCGTCGCAGCCTTCTTGGCTTTCAGGAGGGACATACAAACGTTATCAAAATTATGGTGAAACGCTGAACACCTGCAAATAATTTTCAACGTAGTGGTTAATTGAAAAGCTCTGCGGCATACTTCTTGGAACAAGGCAGTTACCTGTTCCCACGCAAAGAGGAATATATAGAACCTTGGTGGATTTCCAGCTGATGAAGTAAAGGATTATTAAGGGAACGGGATGACCATGGGGATCATCGTTAATTCTCTGAAACAGAATCCGCCCTTTTCACCTGCCAAACACATGCCCACTTCTCCTCTCTGGGGATAATAAAAACTAACCAGCGAACTGACAGAGGGCCTGACCCCCCCATCCACATCGACCACACACAAAAAAAAAAACCGTACCCTCCAGCTACTAATTATAATGCTAACTTGCAAAATTTCCCTGCATTTTAAAACAATGGAAAAATGGTGGTGGGATCATACTTAGAAGAATGGCTTCTTGTCTGTCTCCACTAACAAAAATAGGCAACACCAAGTCAGCTACTCCTCAGCATAGTTATGTCCGTCGCAGCCTTCTTGGCTTTCAGGAGGGACATACAAACGTTATCAAAATTATGGTGAAACGCTGAACACCTGCAAATAATTTTCAACGTAGTGGTTAATTGAAAAGCTCTGCGGCATACTTCTTGGAACAAGCCAGTTACCTGTTCCCACGCAAAGAGGAGTATAGAGAACCATGGTGGATTTCCAGCTGATGAAGTAAAGGATTATTAAAGGAACGGGATGACCATGGGGATCATCGTTAATTCTCTGAAACAGAATCCGCCCTTTTCACCTGCCAAACACATGCCCACTTCTCCTCTCTGGGGATAATAAAAACTAACCAGCGAACTGACAGAGGGCCTGACCCCCCCCCATCCACATCGACCACACACACAAAAAAAAAACCGTACCCTCCAGCTACTAATTATAATGCTAACTTGCAAAATGTCCCTGCATTTTAAAACAATGGAAAAATGGTGGTGGGATCATACTTAGAAGAATGGCTTCTTGTCTGTCTCCACTAACACAAATCGGCAACACCAAGTCAGCTACTCCTCAGCATAGTTATGTCCGTCGCAGCCTTCTTGGGTTTCAGGAGGGACATACAAACGTTATCAAAATTATGGTGAAACGCTGAAAACCTGCAAATAATTTTCAACGTACTGGTTAATTTGAAAACTCTCCAGCATAATTCTTGGAACAAGCCAGGTACCTGTGCCCACGCATAGAAGAGTATATAGAAACATGGTGGAATCCCAGCTGATGAAGCAAAGGATTCTTAAAGGAATGAGATGACCAAGCGGATCCTGTTTAATTCTCTGAAACAGAATCCGCACTTTTCACCTGCCAAACACATGCCCACTACTCTTCTCTGGGGATAATAAAAACAAACCAGCGATCTGACAGAGGGCCTGAACACCCATCCTGACCGACCCCACAAAACAAAAAAGTACCCTCCAGCTACTAATTATAATGCCAATTTGCAAAATTTCCCTGCATTTTTAAACAATGGAGAAATGATGGTGGGATGATACTTAGAAGAATGGCTTCTTGTCAGTCTCCACTGACAAAAATAGGCAACACCAAGTCAGCTACGCCTCAGCATAGTTATGTCCGTAGCAGCCATATTTGGTTTCAGTAGGCACATACACACGTTATCACAATTATGGTGAAACGCTGAACGCTGAAAACCTGCAAAGGATTGTCAACATACTGGTTAATTGAAAAGCTCTGAGGCACACTTCTTGGAACTAGCCAGTTTCCTGTGCCCACGCATGGAAAATTATATAGAACCATGGTGGATTCCAGCTCATGAAGCAAAGGATTGTTAAAGGAACGGGATTACCATGCGGATCCTGTTTAATTCTCTGAAACACATCCGCAGTTTTCACCTGCCATACTAATACCCACTTCTCCTCTCTGGGGATAATAAAAACCAACCGGGGAACTGACAGAGGGCCTGACCAACATATCCACACCGAACCCACAGGATAAAAAAAAAAAACACCGTAGCCTCCAGCTACTAATTATAATGCTAACTTGCAAAATTTCCCTGCATTTTAAAACAATGGAAAAATGGAGGTGGGATGATACTTAGAAGAATGGCTTCTTGTCAGTCTCCACTAACAAAAATAGGCAACACCAAGTCAGCTACTCCTCAGCATAGTTATGTCCGTCGAAGCCTTCTAGGGTTTCAGGAGGCACAAACAAAGGTTCTCACAATTATGGTAAAACGCTGAACACCTGCAAATAATTTTCAACGTAGTGGTTAATTGAAAAGCTCTGCGGCATACTTCTTGGAACAAGCCAGGTACCTGTGCCCACGCATAGAGGAGTATATAGAACCATGGTGGATTTCCAGCTGATGAAGTAAAGGATTATTAAAGGAACGGGATGACCATGGGGATCATCGTTAATTCTCTGAAACAGAAACCGCCCTTTTCACCTGCCAAACACATGCCCACTTCTCCTCTCTGGGGATAATAAAAACCAACCAGCGAACTGACAGAGGGCCTGACCCCCACCATCCACATCGACCACACACAAAAAAAAAACCGTACCCTCCAGCTACTAATTATAATGCTAACTTGCAAAATGTCCCTGCATTTTAAAACAATGGAAAAATGGTGGTGGATGATATTTAGAAGAATGGCTTCTTGTCAGTCTCCACTAACAAAAATAGGCAACAACAAGTCAGCTACTCCTCAGCATAGTTATGTCCGTCGCAGCCTTCTTGGGTTTCAGGAGGCCAAACACGCGTTATCACAATTATGGTGAAACGCTGAACACCTGCAAATAATTTTCAACGTAGTGGTTAATTGAAAAGCTCTGCGGCATACTTCTTGGAACAAGCCAGTTACCTGTTCCCACGCAAAGAGGAGTATAGAGAACCATGGTGGATTTCCAGCTGATGAAGTAAAGGATTATTAAAGGAACGGGATGACCATGGGGATCATCGTTAATTCTCTGAAACAGAATCCGCCCTTTTCACCTGCCAAACACATGCCCACTTCTCCTCTCTGGGGATAATAAAAACTAACCAGCGAACTGACAGAGGGCCTAACCCCCACCATCCACATCGACCACACACACAAAAAAAAAACCGTACCCTCCAGCTACTAAATATAATGTTAATTTGCAAAATTTCCCTGCATTTTAAAACAATGGAAAAATGGTGGTGGGATGATACTTAGAAGAATGGCTTCTTGTCAGTCTCCACTAATAAAAATAGGCAACACCAAGTCAGCTACTCCTCAGCATAGTTATGTCCGTCACAGCCTTCTTGGGTTTCAGGAGGCACAAACACACGTTATCACAATTATGGTGAAACACTGAACACCTGCAATTAATTTTCAACGTAGTAGTTAATTGAAAAGCTCTGCGGCATAGTTCTTGGAACAGCCAGTTACCTGTTCCCACGCAAAGAGGAGTAGAGAGAACCATGGTGGATTTCCAGCTGATGAAGTAAAGGATTATTAAAGGAACGGGATGACCATGGGGATCATCGTTAATTCTCTGAAACAGAATCCGCCCTTTTCACCTGCCAAACACATGCCCACTTCTCCTCTCTGGGGATAATAAAAACTAACCAGCGAACTGACAGAGGGCCTGACACCCCCATCCACATCGACCACACACACACACAAAAAACCGTACCCTCCAGCTACTAATTATAATGCTAACTTGCCAAATTTCCCTGCATTTTAAAACAATGGAAAAATGCTGGTGGGATGATACTTAGAAGAATGGCTTCTTGTCAGTCTCCACTAACAAAAATAGGCAACAACAAGTCAGCTACTCCTCAGCATAGTTATGTCCGTCGCAGCCTTCTTGGGTTTCAGGAGGGACATACAAACGTTATCAAAATTATGGTGAAACGCTGAAAACCTGCAAATAATTTTCAACGTACTGCTTAATTTGAAAATTCTCCAGCATAATTCTTGAAAGAAGCCAGGTACCTGTGCCCACGCATAGAAGAGTATATAGAAACATGGTGGAATCCCAGCTGATGAAGCAAAGGATTCTTAAAGGAATGAGATGACCAAGCGGATCCTGTTTAATTCTCTGAAACAGAATCCGCACTTTTCACCTGCCAAACACATGCCCACTACTCTTCTCTGGGGATAATAAAAACAAACCAGCAATCTGACAGAGGGCCTGAACACCCATCCTGACCGACCCCACAAAACAAAAAAGTACCCTCCAGCTACTAATTATAATGCCAATTTGCAAAATTTCCCTGCATTTTTAAACAATGGAGAAATGATGGTGGGATGATACTTAGAAGAATGGCTTCTTGTCAGTCTCCACTGACAAAAATAGGCAACACCAAGTCAGCTATGCCTCAGCATAGTTATGTCCGTAGCAGTCATATTTGGTTTCAGTAGGCACATAAACACGTTATCACATTTATGGTGAAACGCTGAAAACCTGCAAAGGATTGTCAACATACTGGTTCATTGAAAAGCTCTGAGGCACACTTCTTGGAACTAGCCGGTTTCCTGTGCCCACGCATAGACAAGTATATAGAACCATGGTGGATTCCCAGCTCATGAAGCAAAGGATTGTTAAAGGAACGGGATTACCATGCGGATCCTGTTTAATTCTCTGAAACAGATCCGCAGTTTTCACCTGCCATACTAATACCCACTTCTCCTCTCTGGGGATAATAAAAACCAACCGGGGAACTGACAGAGGGCCTGACCAACACATCCACACCGAACCCACTGGATAAAAAAAAAAAAAACACCGTAGCCTCCAGCTCCTAATTATAATGCTAACTTGCAAATTTCCCTGCATTTTAAAACAATGGAAAAATGGTGGTGGGATGATACTTAGAAGAATGGCTTCTTGTCAGTCTCCACTAACAAAAATAGGCAACACCAAGTCAGCTACTCCTCAGCATAGTTATGTCCGTCGCAGCCTTCTAGGGTTTCAGGAGGCACAAACAAAGGTTCTCACAATTATGGTAAATCGCTGAACACCTGCAAATAATTTTCAACGTAGTGGTTAATTGAAAAGCTCTGCGGCATACTTCTTGGAACAAGGCAGTTACCTGTTCCCACGCAAAGAGGAATATATAGAACCTTGGTGGATTTCCAGCTGATGAAGTAAAGGATTATTAAGGGAACGGGATGACCATGGGGATCATCGTTAATTCTCTGAAACAGAATCCGCCCTTTTCACCTGCCAAACACATGCCCACTTCTCCTCTCTGGGGATAATAAAAACTAACCAGCGAACTGACAGAGGGCCTGACCCCCCCATCCACATCGACCACACACAAAAAAAAAAACCGTACCCTCCAGCTACTAATTATAATGCTAACTTGCAAAATTTCCCTGCATTTTAAAACAATGGAAAAATGGTGGTGGGATCATACTTAGAAGAATGGCTTCTTGTCTGTCTCCACTAACAAAAATAGGCAACACCAAGTCAGCTACTCCTCAGCATAGTTATGTCCGTCGCAGCCTTCTTGGCTTTCAGGAGGGACATACAAACGTTATCAAAATTATGGTGAAACGCTGAACACCTGCAAATAATTTTCAACGTAGTGGTTAATTGAAAAGCTCTGCGGCATACTTCTTGGAACAAGGCAGTTACCTGTTCCCACGCAAAGAGGAATATATAGAACCTTGGTGGATTTCCAGCTGATGAAGTAAAGGATTATTAAGGGAACGGGATGACCATGGGGATCATCGTTAATTCTCTGAAACAGAATCCGCCCTTTTCACCTGCCAAACACATGCCCACTTCTCCTCTCTGGGGATAATAAAAACTAACCAGCGAACTGACAGAGGGCCTGACCCCCCCATCCACATCGACCACACACAAAAAAAAAAACCGTACCCTCCAGCTACTAATTATAATGCTAACTTGCAAAATTTCCCTGCATTTTAAAACAATGGAAAAATGGTGGTGGGATCATACTTAGAAGAATGGCTTCTTGTCTGTCTCCACTAACAAAAATAGGCAACACCAAGTCAGCTACTCCTCAGCATAGTTATGTCCGTCGCAGCCTTCTTGGCTTTCAGGAGGGACATACAAACGTTATCAAAATTATGGTGAAACGCTGAACACCTGCAAATAATTTTCAACGTAGTGGTTAATTGAAAAGCTCTGCGGCATACTTCTTGGAACAAGCCAGTTACCTGTTCCCACGCAAAGAGGAGTATAGAGAACCATGGTGGATTTCCAGCTGATGAAGTAAAGGATTATTAAAGGAACGGGATGACCATGGGGATCATCGTTAATTCTCTGAAACAGAATCCGCCCTTTTCACCTGCCAAACACATGCCCACTTCTCCTCTCTGGGGATAATAAAAACTAACCAGCGAACTGACAGAGGGCCTGACCCCCCCCCATCCACATCGACCACACACACAAAAAAAAAACCGTACCCTCCAGCTACTAATTATAATGCTAACTTGCAAAATGTCCCTGCATTTTAAAACAATGGAAAAATGGTGGTGGGATCATACTTAGAAGAATGGCTTCTTGTCTGTCTCCACTAACACAAATCGGCAACACCAAGTCAGCTACTCCTCAGCATAGTTATGTCCGTCGCAGCCTTCTTGGGTTTCAGGAGGGACATACAAACGTTATCAAAATTATGGTGAAACGCTGAAAACCTGCAAATAATTTTCAACGTACTGGTTAATTTGAAAACTCTCCAGCATAATTCTTGGAACAAGCCAGGTACCTGTGCCCACGCATAGAAGAGTATATAGAAACATGGTGGAATCCCAGCTGATGAAGCAAAGGATTCTTAAAGGAATGAGATGACCAAGCGGATCCTGTTTAATTCTCTGAAACAGAATCCGCACTTTTCACCTGCCAAACACATGCCCACTACTCTTCTCTGGGGATAATAAAAACAAACCAGCGATCTGACAGAGGGCCTGAACACCCATCCTGACCGACCCCACAAAACAAAAAAGTACCCTCCAGCTACTAATTATAATGCCAATTTGCAAAATTTCCCTGCATTTTTAAACAATGGAGAAATGATGGTGGGATGATACTTAGAAGAATGGCTTCTTGTCAGTCTCCACTGACAAAAATAGGCAACACCAAGTCAGCTACGCCTCAGCATAGTTATGTCCGTAGCAGCCATATTTGGTTTCAGTAGGCACATACACACGTTATCACAATTATGGTGAAACGCTGAACGCTGAAAACCTGCAAAGGATTGTCAACATACTGGTTAATTGAAAAGCTCTGAGGCACACTTCTTGGAACTAGCCAGTTTCCTGTGCCCACGCATGGAAAATTATATAGAACCATGGTGGATTCCAGCTCATGAAGCAAAGGATTGTTAAAGGAACGGGATTACCATGCGGATCCTGTTTAATTCTCTGAAACACATCCGCAGTTTTCACCTGCCATACTAATACCCACTTCTCCTCTCTGGGGATAATAAAAACCAACCGGGGAACTGACAGAGGGCCTGACCAACATATCCACACCGAACCCACAGGATAAAAAAAAAAAACACCGTAGCCTCCAGCTACTAATTATAATGCTAACTTGCAAAATTTCCCTGCATTTTAAAACAATGGAAAAATGGAGGTGGGATGATACTTAGAAGAATGGCTTCTTGTCAGTCTCCACTAACAAAAATAGGCAACACCAAGTCAGCTACTCCTCAGCATAGTTATGTCCGTCGAAGCCTTCTAGGGTTTCAGGAGGCACAAACAAAGGTTCTCACAATTATGGTAAAACGCTGAACACCTGCAAATAATTTTCAACGTAGTGGTTAATTGAAAAGCTCTGCGGCATACTTCTTGGAACAAGCCAGGTACCTGTGCCCACGCATAGAGGAGTATATAGAACCATGGTGGATTTCCAGCTGATGAAGTAAAGGATTATTAAAGGAACGGGATGACCATGGGGATCATCGTTAATTCTCTGAAACAGAAACCGCCCTTTTCACCTGCCAAACACATGCCCACTTCTCCTCTCTGGGGATAATAAAAACCAACCAGCGAACTGACAGAGGGCCTGACCCCCACCATCCACATCGACCACACACAAAAAAAAAACCGTACCCTCCAGCTACTAATTATAATGCTAACTTGCAAAATGTCCCTGCATTTTAAAACAATGGAAAAATGGTGGTGGATGATATTTAGAAGAATGGCTTCTTGTCAGTCTCCACTAACAAAAATAGGCAACAACAAGTCAGCTACTCCTCAGCATAGTTATGTCCGTCGCAGCCTTCTTGGGTTTCAGGAGGCCAAACACGCGTTATCACAATTATGGTGAAACGCTGAACACCTGCAAATAATTTTCAACGTAGTGGTTAATTGAAAAGCTCTGCGGCATACTTCTTGGAACAAGCCAGTTACCTGTTCCCACGCAAAGAGGAGTATAGAGAACCATGGTGGATTTCCAGCTGATGAAGTAAAGGATTATTAAAGGAACGGGATGACCATGGGGATCATCGTTAATTCTCTGAAACAGAATCCGCCCTTTTCACCTGCCAAACACATGCCCACTTCTCCTCTCTGGGGATAATAAAAACTAACCAGCGAACTGACACAGGTCCTGACCCCCCCCATCCACATCGAGCACACACAAAAAAAAAAACCGTACCCTCCAGCTACTAATTATAATGCTAACTTGCAAAATGTCCCTGCATTTTAAAACAATGGAAAAATGGTGGTGGGATCATACTTAGAAGAATGGCTTCTTGTCTGTCTCCACTAACACAAATCGGCAACACCAAGTCAGCTACTCCTCAGCATAGTTATGTCCGTCGCAGCCTTCTTGGGTTTCAGGAGGGACATACAAACGTTATCAAAATTATGGTGAAACGCTGAAAACCTGCAAATAATTTTCAACGTACTGGTTAATTTGAAAACTCTCCAGCATAATTCTTGGAACAAGCCAGGTACCTGTGCCCACGCATAGAAGAGTATATAGAAACATGGTGGAATCCCAGCTGATGAAGCAAAGGATTCTTAAAGGAATGAGATGACCAAGCGGATCCTGTTTAATTCTCTGAAACAGAATCCGCACTTTTCACCTGCCAAACACATGCCCACTACTCTTCTCTGGGGATAATAAAAACAAACCAGCGATCTGACAGAGGGCCTGAACACCCATCCTGACCGACCCCACAAAACAAAAAAGTACCCTCCAGCTACTAATTATAATGCCAATTTGCAAAATTTCCCTGCATTTTTAAACAATGGAGAAATGATGGTGGGATGATACTTAGAAGAATGGCTTCTTGTCAGTCTCCACTGACAAAAATAGGCAACACCAAGTCAGCTACGCCTCAGCATAGTTATGTCCGTAGCAGCCATATTTGGTTTCAGTAGGCACATACACACGTTATCACAATTATGGTGAAACGCTGAACGCTGAAAACCTGCAAAGGATTGTCAACATACTGGTTAATTGAAAAGCTCTGAGGCACACTTCTTGGAACTAGCCAGTTTCCTGTGCCCACGCATGGACAAGTATATAGAACCATGGTGGATTCCCAGCTCATGAAGCAAAGGATTCTTAAAGGAACGGGATTACCATGCGGATCCTGTTAAATTCTCTGAAACACATCCGCAGTTTTCACCTGCCATACTAATACCCACTTCTCCTCTCTGGGGATAATAAAAACCAACCGGGGAACTGACAGAGGGCCTGACCAACACATCCACACCGAACCCACAGGATAAAAAAAAAGAAACACCGTAGCCTCTAGCTACTAATTATAATGCTAACTTGCAAAATTTCCCTGCATTTTAAAACAATGGAAAAATGGTGGTGGGATCATACTTAGAAGAATGGCTTCTTGTCAGTCTCCACTCACAAAAATAGGCAACACCAAGTCAGCTACTCCTCAGCATAGTTATGTCCGTCGCAGCATTCTAGGGTTTCAGGAGGCACAAACAAAGGTTCTCACAATTATGGTAAAACGCTGAACACCTGCAAATAATTTTCAACGTAGTGGTTAATTGAAAAGCTCTGCGGCATACTTCTTGGAACAAGCCAGGTACCTGTGCCCACGCATAGAGGAGTATATAGAACCATGGTGGATTTCCAGCTGATGAAGTAAAGGATTATTAAAGGAACGGGATGACCATGGGGATCATCGTTAATTCTCTGAAACAGAATCCGCCCTTTTCACCTGCCAAACACATGCCCACTTCTCCTCTCCGGGGATAATAAAAACTAACCAGCGAACTGACAGTGGGCCTGACCCCCCCCATCCACATCGACCACACACACAAAAAAAACCGTACCCTCCAGCTACTAATTATAATGCTAACTTGCAAAATTTCCCTGCATTTTAAAACAATGGAAAAATGGTGGTGGGATCATACTTAGAAGAATGACTTCTTGTCAGTCTCCACTAACAAAAATAGGCAACACCAAGTCAGCTACTCCTCAGCATAGTTATGTCCGTCGCAGCCTTCTTGGCTTTCAGGAGGGACATACAAACGTTATCAAAATTATGGTGAAACGCTGAACACCTGAAAATAATTTTCAACGTACTGGTTAATTTGAAAACTCTCCAGCATAATTCTTGGAACAAGCCAGGTACCTGTGCCCACGCATAGAGGAGTATATAGAAACATGGTGGAATCCCAGCTGATGAAGCAAAGGATTCTTAAAGGAATGAGATGACCATGCGGATCCTATTTAATTCTCTGAAACAGAATCCGCACTTTTCACCTGCCAAACACATGCCCAACACTCTTCTCTGGGGATAATAAAAACAAACCAGCGATCTGACAGAGGGCCTGACCCCCCATCCACATCGACCACACACACACAAAAAAAACCGTACCCTCCAGCTACTAATTATAATGCTAACTTGCAAAATTTCCCTGCATTTTAAAACAATGGAAAAATGCTGGTGGGATGATACTTAGAAGAATGGCTTCTTGTCAGTCTCCACTAACAAAAATAGACAACACCAAGTCAGCTACTCCTCAGCATAGCTATGTCCGTCGCAGCCTTCTTGGGTTTCAGGAGGCACAAACAAACGTTATCACAATTATGGTGAAACGCTGAACACCTGCAAATAATTTTCAACGTAGTGGTTAATTGAAAAGCTCTGCGGCATACTTCTTGGAACAAGCCAGTTACCTGTTCCCACGCAAAGAGGAGTATATAGAACCACGGTGGATTTTCAGCTGATGAAGTAAAGGATTATTAAAGGAACGGGATGACCATGGGGATCATCGTTAATTCTCTGAAACAGAATCCGCCCTTTTCACCTGCCAAACACATTCCCACTTCTCCTCTCTGGGGATAATAAAAACTAACCAGCGAACTGACAGAGGGCCTGACCCCCCCCATCCACATCGACCACACACACAAAAAAAAACCGTACCCTCCAGCTACTAATTATAATGCTAACTTGCAAAATTTCCCTGCATTTTAAAACAATGGAAAAATGGTGGTGGGATCATACTTAGAAGAATGGCTTCTTGTCTGTCTACACTAACAAAAATAGGCAACACCAAGTCAGCTACTCCTCAGCATAGTTATGTCCGTCCCAGCCTTCTTGGCTTTCAGGAGGGACATACAAACGTTATCAAAATTATGGTGAAACGCTGAACACCTGCAAATAATTTTCAACGTACTGGTTAATTGAAAAGCTCTGCGGCGTACTTCTTGGAACAAGCCAGTTACCTGTTCCATCGCAAAGAGGAGTATATAGAACCATGGTGGATTTCCAGCTGATGACGTAAAGGATTATTAAAGGAAGGGGATGACCATGGAGATCATCGTTAATTCTCTGAAACAGAATCCGCCCTTTTCACCTGCCAAACACATGCCCACTTCTCCTCTCTGGGGATAATAAAAACCAACCAGCGAACTGACAGATGGCCTGACCCCCACCATCCACATCGACCACACACAAAAAAAAAGCCGTACCCTCCAGCTACTAATTATAATGCTAACTTGCAAAATTTCCCTGCATTTTAAAACAATGGAAAAATGGTGGTGGATGATACTTAGAAGAATGGCTTCTTGTCTGTCTCCACTAACAAAAATAGGCAACACCAAGTCAGCTACTCCTCAGCATAGTTATGTCCGTCGCAGCCTTCTTGGGTTTCAGGAGGCACAAACACACGTTATCACAATTATGGTGAAACACTGAACACCTGCAATTAATTTTCAACGTAGTAGTTAATTGAAAAGCTCTGCGGCATAGTTCTTGGAACAGCCAGTTACCTGTTGCCACGCAAACAGGAGTATAGAGAACCATGGTAGATTTCCAGCTGATGAAGTAAAGGATTATTAAAGGAACGGGATGACCATGGGTATCATCGTTAATTCTCTGAAATAGAATCCGCCCTTTTCACCTGCCAAACACATGCCCACTTCTGCTCTCTGGGGATAATAAAAACTAACCAGCGAACTGACAGAGGGCCTGACACCCCCATCCACATCGACCACACACACACAAAAAAAACCGTACCCTCCAGCTACTAATTATAATGCTAACTTGCAAAATTTCCCTGCATTTTAAAACAATGGAAAAATGCTGGTGGGATGATACTTAGAAGAATGGCTTCTTGTCAGTCTCCACTAACAAAAATAGGCAACACCAAGTCAGCTACTCCTCAGCATAGCTATGTCCATCGCAGCCTTCTTGGGTTTCAGGAGGCACAAACAAACGTTATCACAATTATGGTGAAACGCTGAACACCTGCAAATAATTTTCAACGTAGTTGTTAATTGAAAAGCTCTGCGGCATACTTCTTGGAACAAGCCAGTTACCTGTTCCCACGCAAAGAGGAGTATAGAGAACCATGGTGGATTTCCAGCTGATGAAGTAAAGGATTATTAAAGGAACGGGATGACCATGGGGATCATCGTTAATTCTCTGAAACAGAATCCGCCCTTTTCACCTGCCAAACACATGCCCACTTCTCCTTTCTGGGGATAATAAAAACTAACCAGCGAACTGACAGAGGGCCTGACCCCCCCCATCCACATTGACCACACACAAAAAAAAAAACCGTACCCTCCAGCTACTAATTATAATGCTAACTTGCAAAATGTCCCTGCATTTTAAAACAATGGAAAAATGGTGGTGGGATCATACTTAGAAGAATGGCTTCTTGTCTGTCTCCACTAACACAAATAGGCAACACCAAGTCAGCTACTCCTCAGCATAGTTATGTCCGTCGCAGCCTTCTTGGGTTTCAGGAGGGACATACAAACGTTATCAAAATTATGGTGAAACGCTGAAAACCTGCAAATAATTTTCAACGTACTGGTTAATATGAAAATTCTCCAGCATAATTCTTGAAAGATGCCAGGTACCTGTGCCCACGCATAGAAGAGTATATAGAAACATGGTGGAATCCCAGCTGATGAAGCAAAGGATTCTTAAAGGAATGAGTTGACCAAGCGGATCCTGTTTAATTCTCTGAAACAGAATCCGCACTTTTCACCTGCCAAACACATGCCCACTACTCTTCTCTGGGGATAATAAAAACAAACCAGCGATCTGACAGAGGGCCTGAACACCCATCCTGACCGACCCCACAAAACAAAAAAGTACCCTCCAGCTACCAATTATAATGCCAATTTGCAAAATTTCCCTGCATTTTTAAACAATGGAGAAATGATGGTGGGATGATACTTAGAAGAATGGCTTCTTGTCAGTCTCCACTGACAAAAATAGGCAACACCAAGTCAGCTATGCCTCAGCATAGTTATGTCCGTAGCAGTCATATTTGGTTTCAGTAGGCACATAAACACGTTATCACAATTATGGTGAAACGCTGAAAACCTGCAAAGGATTGTCAACATACTGGTTCATTGAAAAGCTCTGAGGCACACTTCTTGGAACTAGCCGGTTTCCTGTGCCCACGCATAGACAAGTATATAGAACCATGGTGGATTCCCAGCTCATGAAGCAAAGGATTGTTAAAGGAACGGGATTACCATGCGGATCCTGTTTAATTCTCTGAAACAGATCCGCAGTTTTCACCTGCCATACTAATACCCACTTCTCCTCTCTGGGGATAATAAAAACCAACCGGGGAACTGACAGAGGGCCTGACCAACACATCCACATCGAACCCACTGCATAAAAAAAAAAAAAACACCGTAGCCTCCAGCTCCTAATTATAATGCTAACTTGCAAATTTCCCTGCATTTTAAAACAATGGAAAAATGGTGGTGGGATGATACTTAGAAGAATGACTTCTTGTCAGTCTCCACTGACAAAAATAGGCAACACCAAGTCAGCTACTCCTCAGCATAGTTATGTCCGTCGCAGCCTTCTTGGCTTTCAGGAGGGACATACAAACGTTATCAAAATTACGGTGAAACGCTGAACACCTGAAAATAATTTTCAACGTACTGGTTAATTTGAAAACTCTCCAGCATAATTCTTGGAACAAGCCAGGTACCTGTGCCCACGCATAGAGGAGTATATAGAAACATGGTGGAATCCCAGCTGATGAAGCAAAGGATTCTTAAAGGAATGAAATGACCATGCGGATCCTGTTTAATTCTCTGAAACAGAATCCGCACTTTTCACCTGCCAAACACATGCCCAACACTCTTCTCTGGGGATAATAAAAACAAACCAGCGATCTGACAGAGGGCCTGAACACCCATCCTGACCGACCCCACAAAACAAAAAAGTACCCTCCAGCTACTAATTATAATGCCAATTTGCAATATTTCCCTGCATTTTTAAACAATGGAGAAATGATGGTGGGATGATACTTAGAAGAATGGCTTCTTGTCAGTCTCCAATGACAAAAATAGGCAACACCAACTCAGCTCCGTCTCAGCATAGTTATGTCCGTAGCAGCCATATTTGGATTCAGTAGGCACATACACACGTTATCACAATTATGGTGAAACGCTGAAAACCTGCAAAGGATTGTCAACATACTGGTTAATTGAAAAGCTCTGAGGCATACTTCTTGGAACTAGCCAGTTTCCTGTGCCCACGCGTGCACAAGTATATAGAACCATGGTGGATTCCCAGCTCATGAAGCAAAGCATTGTTAAAGGAACTGGATTACCATGCGGATCCTGTTTAATTCTCTGAAACACATCCGCAGTTTTCACCTGCCATACTAATACCCACTTCTCCTCTCTGGGGATAATAAAAACCAACCGGGGAACTGACAGAGGGCCTGACCAACACATCCACACCGACCCCACAGGAAAAAAAAAACAAAAAACACCGTAGCCTCCAGCTACTAATTATAATGCTAACTTGCAAAATTTTCCTGCATTTTTAAACAAAGGAAAAATGATGGTGAGATGATACTTACAAGAATGGATTCTTGTCAGTCTCCACTAACAAATATAGGCAAAACCAAGTCAGCTACGCCTCAGCATAGTTATGTCCATCGCAGCGTTCTTGGGTTTCAGGACGCACAAACAAAGGTTCTCACAATTATGGTAAAACGCTGAACACCTGCAAATAATTTTCAACGTAGTGGTTAATTGAAAAGCTCTGTGGCATACTTCTTGGAACAAGCCAGTTACCTGTTCCATCGCAAAGAGGAGTATATAGAACCATGGTGGATTTCCAGCTGATGAAGTAAAGGATTATTAAAGGAAGGGGATGACCATGGGGATCATCGTTAATTCTCTGAAACAGAATCCGCCCTTTTCACCTGCCAAACACATGCCCATTTCTCCTCTCTGGGGATAATAAAAACCCACCAGCGAACTGACAGAGGGCCTGACCCCCACCATCCACATCGACCACACACAAAAAAAAAACCGTACCCTCCAACTACTAATTATAATGCTAACATGCAAAATTTCCCTGCATTTTAAAACAATGGAAAAATGGTGGTGGATGATACTTAGAAGAATGGCTTCTTGTCAGTCTCCACTAACAAAAATAGGCAACACCAAGTCAGCTACTCCTCAGCATAGTTATGTCCCTCGCAGCCTTCTAGGATTTCAGGAGGCACAAACAAAGGTTCTCACAATTATGGTAAAACGCTGAACACCTGCAAATAATTTTCAACGTAGTGGTTAATTGAAAAGCTCTGCGGCATACTTCTTGGAACAAGCCAGTTACCTGTTCCCACGCAAAGAGGAGTATAGAGAACCATGGTGGATTTCCAGCTGATGAAGTAAAGGATTATTAAAGGAACGGGATGACCATGGGGATCATCGTTAATTCTCTGAAACAGAATCCGCCCTTTTCACCTGCCAAACACATGCCCACTTCTCCTCTCTGGGGATAATAAATACTAACCAGCGAACTGACAGAGGGCCTGACACCCCCATCCACATCGACCACACACACACAAAAAAAAAAACGTACCCTTCAGCTACTAATTATAATGCTAACTTGCAAAATTTCCCTGCATTTTAAAACAATGGAAAAATGATGGTGGGATGATACTTAGAAGAATGGCTTCTTGTCAGTCTCCACTGACAAAAATAGGCAACACCAAGTCAGCTACTCCTCAGCATAGTTATGTCCGTCGCAGGCTTCTAGGGTTTCAGGAGGCACAAACAAAGGTTCTCACAATTATGGTGAAACGCTGAACACCTGCAAATAATTTTCAACGTAGTGGTTAATTGAAAAGCTCTGCGGCATACTTCTTGGAACAAGGCAGTTACCTGTACCCACGCAAAGAGGAGTATATAGAACCATGGCGGATTTCCAGCTGATGAAGTAAAGGTTTATTAAAGGAACGGGATGACCATGGGGATCATCGTTAATTCTCTGAAACAGAATCCGCCCTTTTCACCTGACAAACACATGCCCACTTCTCCTCTCTGGGGATAATAAAAACTAACCAGCGAACTGACAGAGGGCCTGACCCCCCCATCCACCTCGACCACACAAAAAATAAAAAACCGTACCCTCCAGCTACTAATTATAATGCTAACTTGCAAAATTTCCCTGCATTTTAAAACAATGGAAAAATGGTGGTGGGATCATACTTAGAAGAATGGCTTCTTGTCAGTCTCCACTAACAAAAATAGGCAACACCAAGTCAGCTACTCCTCAGCATAGTTATGTCCGTCGCAGCCTTCTTGGGTTTCAGGAGGGACATACAAACGTTATCAAAATTATGGTGAAACGCTGAAAACCTGCAAATAATTTTCAACGTACTGGTTAATTTGAAAACTCTCCAGCATAATTCTTGGAACAAGCCAGGTACCTGTGCCCACGCATAGAGGAGTATATAGAAACATGGTGGAATCCCAGCTGATGAAGCAAAGGATTCTTAAGGGAATGAGATGACCATGCGGATCCTGTTTAATTCTCTGAAACAGAATCCGCACTTTTCACCTGTCAAACACATGCCCACTACTCTTCTCTGGGGATAATAAAAACAAACCAGCGATCTGACAGAGGGCCTGAACACCCATCCTGACGGACCCCACAAAACAAAAAAGTACCCTCCAGCTACTAATTATAATGCCAATTGGCAAATTTCCCTGCATTTTTAAACAATGGAGAAATGATGGTGGGATGATACTTAGAAGAATGGCTTCTTGTCAGTCTCCACTGACAAAAATAGGCAACACCAAGTCAGCTACGCCTCAGCATAGTTATGTCCGTAGCAGCCATATTTGGTTTCAGTAGGCACATACACACGTTATCACAATTATGGTGAAACGCTGAAAACCTGCAAAGGATTGTCAACATACTGGTTAATTGAAAAGCTCTGAGGCATACTTCTTGGAACTAGCCAGTTTGCTGTGCCCACGCATAGACAAGTATATAGAACCATGGTGGATTCCCAGCTCATGAAGCAAAGGATTCTTAAAGGAACGGGATTACCATGCGGATCCTGTTTAATTCTCTGAAACAGATCCGCAGGTTTCACCTGCCATTCTAATACCCACTTGTCCTCTCTGGGGATAATAAAAAGCAACCGGGGAACTGACAGAGGTCCTGAAAAACACATCAACACCGACCCCACAGGAAAAAAAAAAAAAAAAACACCGTAGCCTCCAGCTACTAATTATAATGGTAACTTGCAAAATTTCCCTGCATTTTAAAACAATGGAAAAATGGTGGTGGGATGATACTTAAAAGAATGGCTTCTTGTCAGTCTCCACTCACAAAAATAGGCAACACCAAGTCAGCTACTCCTCCGCATAGTTATGTCCGTCGCAGCCTTCTTGGGTTTCAGGAGGCACAAACAAAGGTTCTCACAATTATGGTGAAACGCTGAACACCTGCAAATAATTTTCAACGTAGTGGTTAATTGAAAAGCTCTGCGGCGTACTTCTTGGAACAAGGCAGTTACCTGTTCCCAGGCAAAGAGGAGTATAGAGAACCATGGTGGATTTCCAGCTGATGAAGTAAAGGATTATTAAAGGAAAGGGATGACCAAGGGGATCATAGTTAATTCTCTGAAACAGAATCCGCCCTTTTCACCTGCCAAACACATGCCCACTTCTCCTCTCTGGGGATAATAAAAACTAACCAGCGAACTGACAGAGGGCCTGACCTGCCCCCCATCCACATCGACCACACACACAAAAAAAAACCGTACCCTCCAGCTACTAATTATAATGCCAATTTGCAAAATTTCCCTGCATATTTAAACAATGGAGAAATGATGGTGGGATGATACTTAGAAGAATGGCTTCTTGTCAGTCTCCACTGACAAAAATAGGCAACACCAAGTCAGCTACGCCTCAGCATAGTTATGTCCGTAGCAGCCATATTTGGTTTCAGTAGGCACATACACACGTTATCACAATTATGGTGAAACGCTGAAAACCTGCAAAGGATTGTCAACATACTGGTTAATTGAAAAGCTCTGAGGCATACTTCTTGGAACAAGCCAGTTACCTGTTCCCACGCAAAGAGGAGTATATAGAACCATGGTGGATTCCCAGGCATGAAGCAAAGGATTCTTAAAGGAACGGGATTACCATGCGGATCCTGTTTAATTCTCTGAAACAGATCCGCAGTTTTCACCTGCCATACTAATACCCACTTCTCCTCTCTGGGGATAATAAAAACAAACGTGCGAACTGAAAGAGGGCCTGACCAACACATCCACACCGACCCCACAGGAAAAAAAAAAAAAAAAAAAAAACACCGTAGCCTCCAGCTACTAATTATAATGCTAACTTGCAAAATTTTCCTCCATTTTTAAACAATGGAAAAATGATGGTGAGATGATACTTAGAAGAATGGCTTCTTGTCAGTCTCCACTAACAAAAATAGGCAACACCAAGTCAGCTACTCCTCAGCATAGTTATGTCCATCGCAGCCTTCTTGGGTTTCAGGAGGCACAAACAAACGTTATCACAATTATGGTGAAACGCTGAACACCTGCAAATAATTTTCAACGTACTGGTTAATTGAAAAGCTCTCCAGCATACTTCTTGGAACAAGCCAGTTACCTGTTCCCACGCAAAGAGGAGTATAGAGAGCCATTGTGGATTTCCAGCTGATGAAGTAAAGGATTATTAAAGGAACGGGATGACCATGGGGATCATCGTTAATTCTCTGAAACAGAATCCGCCCTTTTGACCTGCCAAAAACATGCCCACTTCTCCTCTCTTGGGATAATAAAAACTAACCAGTGAACTGACAGAGGGCCTGACCCCCCCCATCCACATCCACCACACACACACAAAAAAACCGTACCCTCCAGCTACTAATTATAATGCTACCTTGCAAAATTTCCCTGCATTTTAAAACAATGGAAAAATGGTGGTGGGATGAGACTTAGAAGAATGGCTTCTTGTCAGTCTCCACTAACAAAAATAGGCAACACCAAGTCAGCTACTCCTCAGCATAATATGTCCGTCGCAGCCTTCTAGGGTTTCAGGAGGCACAAACAAAGCTTCTCACAATTATGGTAAAACGATGAACACCTGCAAATAATTTTCAACGTAGTGGTTAATTGAAAAGCTCTGCGGCATACTTCTTGGAACAAGCCAGTTACCTGTTCCCACGCAAAGAGGAGTACAGAGAACCATGGTGGATTTCCAGCTGATAAAGTAAAGGATTATTAAAGGAACGGGATGACCATGGGGATCATCGTTAATTCTCTGAAACAGAATCCGCCCTTTTCACCTGCCATCACATGCCCACTTCTCCTCTCTGGGGATAATAAAAACTAACCAGCGAACTGACAGAGGGCCTGACCCCCCCCATCCACATCGACCACACACACAAAAAAAACCGTACCCTCCAGCTACTAATTATAATGCTAACTTGCAAAATTTCCCTGCATTTTAAAACAATGGAAAAATGGTGGTGGGATGATACTTAGAAGAATGGCTTCTTGTCAGACTCCACTAACAAAAATAGGCAACACCAAGTCAGCTACTCCTCAGCATAGTTATGTCCGTCGCAGCCTTCTTGGGTTTCAGGAGGCACAAACACACGTTATCACAATTATGGTGAAACGCTGAACACCTGCAAATAATTTTCAACGTAGTGGTTAATTGAAAAGCTCTGCGGCATACTTCTTGGAACAAGGCAGTTACCTGTTCCCACGCAAACAGGAGTATATAGAACCATGGTGGATTTCCAGCTGATGAAGTAAAGGATTATTAAAGGAACGGGATGACCATGGGGATCATCGTTAATTCTCTGAAACAGAATCCGCCCTTTTCACCTGCCAAACACATGCCCACTTCTCCTCTCTGGGGATAATAAAAACTAACCAGCGAACTGACAGAGGGCCTGAACCCCCTTCCACATCGACCACACACACAAAAAAAAACCGTACCCTCCAGCTACTAATTATAATGCTAACTTGCAAAATTTCCCTGCATTTTAAAACAATGGAAAAATGGTGGTGGGATGATACTTAGAAGAATGGCTTCTTGTCAGTCTCCACTAACAATAATAGGCAACACCAAGTCAGCTACTCCTCAGCATAGCTATGTCCATCGCAGCCTTCTTGGGTTTCAGGAGGCACAAACAAAGGTTCTCACAATTATGGTGAAACGCTGAACATATGCAAATAATTTTCAACGTAGTGGTTAATTGAAAAGCTCTGCGGCATACTTCTTGGAACAAGGCAGTTACCTGTTCCCACGCAAACAGGAGTATAGAGAACCATGGTGGATTTCCAGCTGATGAAGTAAAGGATTATTAAAGGAACGGGATGACCATGGGGATCATCGTTAATTCTCTGAAACAGAATCCGCCCTTTTCACCTGCCAAACACATGCCCTCTTCTCCTCTCTGGGGATAATAAAAACTAACCAGCGAACTGACAGAGGGCCTGACCCCCCCCATCCACATCGACCACACACACACAAAAAAAACTGTACCCTCCAGCTACTAATTATAATGCTAACTTGCAAAATTTCCCTGCATTTTAAAACAATGGAAAAATGGTGGTGGGATGATACTTAGAAGAATGGCTTCTTGTCAGTCTCCACTAACAAAAATAGGCAACACCAAGTCAGCTACTCCTCAGCATAGTTATGTCCATCGCAGCCTTCTTGGGTTTCAGGAGGCACAAACAAAGGTTCTCACAATTATGGTGAAACGCTGAACATCTGCAAATAATTATCAACGTAGTGGTTAATTCAAAAGCTCTGCGGCATACTTCTTGGAACAAGCCAGTTACCTGTTCCCACGTAAAGAGGAGTATAGAGAACCATGGTGGATTTCCAGCTGATGAAGTAAAGGATTATTAAAGTAACGGGATGACCATGGGGATCATCGTTAACTCTCTGAAACAGAAACCGCCCTTTTCACCTGCCAAACACATGCCCACTACTCTTCTCTGGGGATAATAAAAACAAACCAGCGATCTGACAGAGGGCCTGAACACCCATCCTGAACGACCCCACAAAACAAAAAAGGACCCTCCAGCTACTAATTATAATGCCAATTTGCAAAATTTCCCTGCATTTTTAAACAATGGAGAAATGATGGTGGGATGATACTTAGAAGAATGGCTTCTTGTCAGTCTCCACTGACAAAAATAGGCAACACCAAGTCAGCTACGCCTCAGCATAGTTATGTCTGTAGCAGCCATATTTGGTTTCAGTAGGCACATACACACATTATCACAATTATGGTGAATCGCAGAAAACCTGCAAAGGATTGTCAACATACTGGTTAATTGAAAAGCTCTGAGGCATACTTCTTGGAACTAGCCACTTTCCTGTGCCCACGCATAGAGAAGTATATAGAACCATGGTGGATTCCCAGCTCATGAAGCAAAGGATTCTTAAAGGAAGGGGATTACCCTGCGGATCCTGTTTAATTCTCTGAAAGAGATCCGCAGTTTTCACCTGCCATACTAATACCCACTTCTCCTCTCTGGGGATAATAAAAACCAACCGGGGAACTGACAGAGGGCCTGACCAACACATCCACACCGACCCCACAGGAAAAAAAAACAAACACCGTAGCCTCCAGCTACTAATTATAATGCTAACTTGCAAAATTTTCCTGTATTTTTAAACAATGGAAAAATGATGGTGAGATGATACTTACAAGAATGGATTCTTGTCAGTCTCCACTAACAAAAATAGGCAACACCAAGTCAGCTACTCCTCAGCATAGTTATGTCCGTCGCAGCCTTCTTGGGTTTCAGGAGGGACATACAAACGTTATCAAAATTATGGTGAAACTCTGAAAACCCGCAAATAATTTTCAACGTACTGGTTAATTTGAAAACTCTCCAGCATAATTCTTGGAACAAGCCAGGTACCTGTGCCCACGCACAGAGGAGTATAGAGAACCATGGTGGATTTCCAGCTGATGAAGTAAAGGATTATTAAAGGAACGGGATGACCATGGGGATCATCGTTAATTCTCTGAAACAGAAACCGCCCTTTTCACCTGCAAAACACATGCCCACTTCTCCTCTCTGGGGATAATGAAAACTAACCAGCGAACTGACAGAGGGCCTGACCCCCCCCATCCACATCGACCACACACAAAAAAAACCCGTACTCTCCAGCTACTAATTATAATGCTAACTTGCAAAATTTCCCTGCATTTTAAAACAGTGGAAAAATGGTGGTGGGATGATACTTAGAAGAATGGCTTCTTGACAATCTCCACTAACAAAAATAGGCAACACCAAGTCAGCTATTCCTCAGCATAGTTATGTCCGTCGCAGCCTTCTTGGGTTTCAGGAGGAACACACAAACGTTATCAAAATTATGGTGAAACGCTGAAAACCTGCAAATAATTTTCAACGTACTGGTTAATTTGAAAACTCTCCAGCATAATTCTTGGAACAAGCCAGGTACCTGTGCCCACGCATAGAGGAGTATATAGAAACATGGTGGAATCCCAGCTGATGAAGCAAAGGATTCTTAAAGGAATGAGATGACCATGCGGATCCTGTTTAATTCTCTGAAACAGAATCCGCACTTTTCACCTGCCAAACACATGTCCACTACTCTTCTCTGGGGAAAATAAAAACAAACCAGCGATCTGACAGAGGGCCTGATCCCGACCATCCACATCGACCACACACAAAAAAAAAACCGTACCCTCCAGCTACTAATTATAATGCTAACTTGCAAAATTTCCCTGCATTTTAAAACAATGGAAAAATGGTGGTGGCATGATACTTAGAAGAATGGCTTCTTGTCAGTCTCCACTAACATAAATAGGCAACACCAAGTCAGGTACGCCTCAGCATAGTTATGTCTGTAGCAGCCATATTTGGTTTCAGTAGGCACATACACACGTTATCACAATTATGGTGAAACGCTGAAAACCTGCAAAGGATTGTCAACATACTGGTTAATTGAAAAGCTCTGAGGCATACCTCTTGGAACTAGCCAGTTTCCTGTGCCCACGCATAGACAAGTATATAGAACCATGGTGGACTCCCAGCTCATGAAGCAAAGGATTCTTAAAGGAACGGGATTACCATTTGGATCCTGTTTAATTCTCTGAAACAGATCTGCAGTTTTCACCTGCCATACTAATACCACTTCTCCTCTCTGGGGATAATAAAAACCAACCGGGGAACTGACAGAGGGCCTGATCAACACATCCACACCGACCCCACAGGAAAAAAAAAAAAAAACACCGTAGCCTCCAGCTACTAATTATAATGCTAACTTGCAAAATTTTCCTGCATTTTTAAAAAATGGAAAAATGATGGTGAGATGATACTTACAAGAATGGATTCTTGTCAATCTCCACTAACAAAAATAGGCAACACCAAGTCAGCTACTCCTCAGCATAGTTTTGTCCGTCGCAGCCTTCTAGGGTTTCAGGAGGCACAAACAAAGGTTCTGACAATTATGGTAGAACGCTGAACACCTGCAAATAATTTTCAACGTAGTGGTTAATTGAAAAGCTCTGCGGCATACTTCTTGGAACAAGCCAGTTACCTGTTCCAAGGCAAAGAGGAGTATATAGAACCATGGTGGATTTCCAGCTGATGAAGTAAAGGAATATTAAAGGAACGGGATGACCATGGGGATCATCGTTAATTCTCTGAAACAGAATCCGCCCTTTTCACCTGCCAAACACATGCCCACTTCTCCTCTCTGGGGATAATAAAAACTAACCAGCGAACTGACAGAGGGCCTGACCCCCACCATCCACATGGACCACACACAGAAAAAAAACCGTACCCTCCAGCTACTAATTATAATGCTAACTTGCAAAATTTCCCTGCATTTTAAAACAATGGAAAAATGGTGGTGGCATGAGACTTAGAAGAATGGCTTCTTGTCAGTCTCCACTAACAAAAATAGGCAACACCAAGTCAGCTACTCCTCAGCATAGTTATGTCCGTCGCAGCCTCCTTGGGTTTCAGGAGGCACAAACAAAGGTTCTCACAATTATGGTGAAACGCTGAACACCTGCAAATAATTTTCAACGTAGTGGTTAATTGAAAAGCTCTGCGGCATACTTCTTGGAACAAGGCAGTTACCTGTTCCCACGCAAAGAGGAGTATAGAGAACCATGGTGGATTTCCAGCTGATGAAGTAAAGGATTATTAAAGGAAAGGGATGACCATGGGGATCATCGTTAATTCTCTGAAACAGAATTCGCCCTTTTCACCTGCCAAACACATGCCCACTTCTCCTCTCTGGGGATAATAAAAACTAACCAGCGAACTGACAGAGGGCCTGACCCCCCCCCATCCACATCGACCACACACACAAAAAAAAAACCGTAACCTCCAGCTACTAATTATAATGCTAACTTGCAAAATTTCTCTGCATTTTAAAACAATGGAAAAATGGTGGTGGGATGATACTTAGAAGAATGGCTTCTTGTCAGTCTCCACTAACAAAAATAGGCAACACCAAGTCAGCTACTCCTCAGCATAGCTATGTCCATCGCAGCCTTCTAGCGTTTCAGGAGGCACAAACACACGTTTTCACAATTATGGTGAAACGCTGAACACTTGCAAATAATTTTCAACGTACTGGTTAATTGAAAAGCTCTGCGGCATACTTCTTGGAACAAGCCAGTTACCTGTTCCCACGTAAAGAGGAGTATAGAGAACCATGGTGGATTTCCAGCTGATGAAGTAAAGGATTATTAAAGGAACGGGATGACCATGGGGATCATCGTTAATTCTCTGAAACAGAATCCGCCCTTTTCACCTGCCAAACACATGCCCACTTCTCCTCTCTGGGGATAATAAAAACTAACCAGCGAACTGACAGAGGGCCAGACCCCCCCATCCACATCGACCACACACAAAAAAAAAACCGTACCCTCCAGCTACTATTTATAATGCTAACTTGCATAATTTCCCTGCCTTTTAAAACAATGGAAAAATGTTGGTGGGATGATACTTAGAAGAATGGCTTCTTGTCAGTCTCCACTAACAAAAATAGGCAACACCAAGTCAGCTACTCCTCAGCATAGTTATGTCCGTCGCAGCATTCTTGGGTTTCAGGATGCACAAACACACGTTATCACAATTATGGTGAAACGCTGAACACCTGCAAATAATTTTCAACGTAGTGGTTAATTGAAAAGCTCTGCGGCATACTTCTTGGAACAAGGCAGTTACCTGTTCCCACGCAAACAGGAGTATAGAGAACCATGGTGGATTTCCAGCTGATGAAGTAAAGGATTATTAAAGGAACGGGATGACCATGGGGATCATCGTTAATTCTCTGAAACAGAATCCGCCCTTTTCACCTGACAAACACATGCCCACTTCTCCTCTCTGGGGATAATAAAAACTAACCAGCGAACTGACACAGGGCCTGACCCCTCCCCATCCACATCGACCACACACAAAAAAATAAACCGTACCCTCCAGCTACTAAATATAATGCTAACTAGCAAAATTTCCCTGCATTTTAAAACAATGGAAAAATGGTGATGGGATGATACTTAGAAGAATGGCTTCTTGTCAGTCTCCACTAACAAAAATAGGCAACACCAAGTCAGCTACTCCTCAGCATAGTTATGTCCGTCGCAGCCTTCTTGGGTTTCAGGAGGGTCATACAAACGTTATCAAAATTATGGTGAAACGCTGAAAACCTGCAAATAATTTTCAACGTACTGGTTAATTTGAAAACTCTCCAGCATAATTCTTGGAACAAGCGAGGTACCTGTGCCCACGCATAGAAGAGTATATAGAAACATGGGTGGAATCCCAGCTGATGAAGCAAAGGATTCTTAAAGGAATGAGATGACCATGGGGATCCTGTTTAATTCTCTGAAACAGAATCCGCACTTTTCACCTGCCATACACATGCCCACTACTCTTCTCTGGGGATAATAAAAACAAACCAGCGATCTGACAGAGGGCCTGAACACCCATCCTGACCGACCACACAAAACAAAAAAGTACCCTCCAGCTACTAATTATAATGCCAATTTGCAAATTTCCCTGCATTTTTAAACAATGGAGAAATGATGGTGGGATGATACTTAGAAGAATGGCTTCTTGTCAGTCTCCACTGACAAAAATAGGCAACACCAAGACAGCTACGCCTCAGCACAGTTATGTCCGTAGCAGCCATATTTGGTTTCAGTAGGCACATACACACGTTATCACAATTATGGTGAAACGCTGAAAACCTGCAAAGGATTGTCAACATACTGGTTAATTGAAAAGATCTGAGGAACTAGCCAGTTTCCTGTGCCCACGCATAGACAAGTATATAGAACCATGGTGATTCCCAGCTCATGAAGCAAAGGATTCTTAAAGGAACGGGATTACCATGCGGATCCTGTTTAATTCTCTGAAACAGACCCGCAGGTTTCACCTGCCATACTAATACCCACTTGTCCTCTCTGGGGATAATAAATACCAACCGGGGAACTGACAGAGGGCCTGACCAACACATCCACACCGACCCCACAGGAAAAAAAATAATAAAACTCCGAGGCCTCCAGCTACTAATTATAATGCTAACTTGCAAAATTTCCCTGCATTTTAAAACAATGGAAAAATGGTGGTGGGATGATACTTAGAAGAATGGCTTCTTGTCAGTCTCCACTAACAAAAATAGGCAACACCAAGTCAGCTACTCCTCAGCATAGTTATGTCCGTCGCAGCCTTCTTGGGTTTCAGGAGGCACAAACAAAGGTTCTCACAATTATGGTGAAACGCTGAACACCTGCAAATAATTTTCAATGTAGTGGTTAATTGAAAAGCTCTGCGGCATACTTCTTGGAACAAGGCAGTTACCTGATCCCACGCAAAGAGGAGTATATAGAACCATGGTGGATTTCCAGCTGATGAAGTAAAGGATTATTAAAGGAACGGGAAGACCATGGGGATCATCGTTAATTCTCTGAAACAGAATCCGCCCTTTTCACCTGCCAAACACATGCCCACTTCTCCTCTCTGGGGATAATAAAAACTAACCAGTGAACTGACAGAGGGCCTGACGCCCACCATCCACATCGACCACACACAAAAAAAAACCGTACCCACCAGCTACTAATTATAATGCTAACCTGCAAAATTTCCCTACATTTTAAAACAATGGAAAAATGGTGGTGGGATGATACTTAGAAGAATGGCTTCTTGTCAGTCTCCACTAACAAAAATAGGCAACACCAAGTCAGCTACTCCTCAGCATAGTTATGTCCGTCGCAGCCTTCTAGGGTTTCAGGAGGCACAAAAAAGGTTCTCACCATTATGGTAAAACGCTGAACACTTGCAAATAATTTTCAACGTAGTGGTTAATTGAAAAGCTCTGCGGCATACTTCTTGGAACAAGCCAGTTACCTGTTCCCACGCAAAGAGGAGTATATAGAACCATGGTGGATTTCCAGCTGATGAAGTAAAGGATTATTAAAGGAACGGGATGACCATGGGGATCATCGTTAATTCTCTGAAACAGAATCCGCCCTTTTCACCTGCCAAACACATGCCCACTTCTCCTCTCTGGGGATAATAATAACTAACCAGCGAACTGACAGAGGGCCTGACCCCCCCATCCACCTCGACCACACACACACAAAAAAAAAACCGTACCCTCCAGCTACTAATTATAATGCTAACTTGCAAAATTTCCCTGCATTTTAAAACAATGGAAAAATGGTGGTGGGATGATACTTAGAAGAATGGCTTCTTGTCAGTCTCCACTAACAAAAATAGGCAACACCAAGTCAGCTACTCCTCAGCATAGTTATGTCCGTCGCAGCCTTCTTGGGTTTCAGGAGGCACAAACACACGTTATCACAATTATGGTGAAACGCTGAACACCTGCAAATAATTTTCAACGTACTGGTTAATTGAAAAGCTCTGCGGCATACTTCTTGGAACAAGCCAGTTACCTGTTCCCACGCAAAGAGGAGTATATAGAACCATGGTGGATTTCCAGCTGATGAAGTAAAGGATTATTAAAGGAACGGGATGACCATGGGGATCATCGTTAATTCTCTGAAACAGAATCCGCCCTTTTCACCTGCCAAACACATGCCCACTTCTCCTCTCTGGGGATAATAAAAACTAACCAGCGAACTGACAGAGGGCCTGACCCCCCCATCCACATCGACCACACACACACAAAAAAAACCGTACCCTCCAGCTACTAATTATAATGCTAACTTGCAAAATTTCCCTGCATTTTAAAACAATGGAAAAATGTTGGTGGGATGATACTTAGAAGAATGGCTTCTTGTCTGTCTCCACTAACAAAAATAGGCAACACCAAGTCAGCTACTCCTCAGCATAGTGATGTCCGTCGCAGCCTTCTTGGGTTTCAGGAAGGACATACAAACGTTATCAAAATTATGGTGAAACGCTGAACACCTGCAAATAATTTTCAACGTACTGGTTAATTTGAAAACTCTCCAGCATAATTCTTGTAACAAGCCAGGTACCTGTGCCCACGCATAGAGGAGTATATAGAAACATGGTGGAATCCCAGCTGATGAAGCAAAGGATTCTTAAAGAATGAGATGACCATGCGGATCCTGTTTAATTCTCTGAAACAGAATCCGCACTTTTCACCTGCCAAACACATGCCCACTACTCTTCTCTGGGGATAATAAAAATAAACCAGCGACCTGACAGAGGGCCTGAACACCCATCCTGACCGACACCACAAAACAAAAAAGTACCCTCCAGCTACTAATTATAATGCCAATTTGCAAAATTTCCCTGCATTTTTAAACAATGGAGAAATGATGGTGGGATGATACTTAGAAGAATGGCTTCTTGTCAGTCTCCACTGACAAAAATAGGCAACACCAAGTGAGCTACGCCTCAGCATACTTTTGTCGGTAGCAGCCGTATTTGGTTTCAGTAGGCACATACACACGTTATCACAATTATGGTGAAACGCTGAAAACCTGCAAAGGATTGTCAACATACTGGTTAATTGAAAAGCTCTGAGGCATACTTCTTGGAACTAGCCAGTTTCCTGTGCCCACGCATAGACAAGTATATAGAACCATGGTGGATTCCCAGCTCATGAAGCAAAGGATTCTTAAAGGAACGGGATTACCATGCGGATCCTGTTTAATTCTCTGAAACAGACCCGCAGGTTTCACCTGCCATACTAATACCCACTTGTCCTCTCTGGGGATAATAAATACCAACCGGGGAACTGACAGAGGGCCTGACCAACACATCCACACCGACCCCACAGGAAAAAAAATAATAAAACTCCGAGGCCTCCAGCTACTAATTATAATGCTAACTTGCAAAATTTCCCTGCATTTTAAAACAATGGAAAAATGGTGGTGGGATGATACTTAGAAGAATGGCTTCTTGTCAGTCTCCACTAACAAAAATAGGCAACACCAAGTCAGCTACTCCTCAGCATAGTTATGTCCGTCGCAGCCTTCTTGGGTTTCAGGAGGCACAAACAAAGGTTCTCACAATTATGGTGAAACGCTGAACACCTGCAAATAATTTTCAATGTAGTGGTTAATTGAAAAGCTCTGCGGCATACTTCTTGGAACAAGGCAGTTACCTGATCCCACGCAAAGAGGAGTATATAGAACCATGGTGGATTTCCAGCTGATGAAGTAAAGGATTATTAAAGGAACGGGAAGACCATGGGGATCATCGTTAATTCTCTGAAACAGAATCCGCCCTTTTCACCTGCCAAACACATGCCCACTTCTCCTCTCTGGGGATAATAAAAACTAACCAGTGAACTGACAGAGGGCCTGACGCCCACCATCCACATCGACCACACACAAAAAAAAACCGTACCCACCAGCTACTAATTATAATGCTAACCTGCAAAATTTCCCTACATTTTAAAACAATGGAAAAATGGTGGTGGGATGATACTTAGAAGAATGGTTTCTTGTCAGTCTCCACTAACAAAAATAGGCAACACCAAGTCAGCTACTCCTCAGCATAGTTATGTCCGTCGCAGCCTTCTTGGGTTTCAGGAGGCACAAACACACGTTATCACAATTATGGTGAAACGCTGAACACCTGCAAATAATTTTCAACGTACTGGTTAATTGAAAAGCTCTGCGGCATACTTCTTGGAACAAGCCAGTTACCTTTTCCCACGCAAAGAGGAGTATATAGAACCATGGTGGATTTCCAGCTGATGAAGTAAAGGATTATTAAAGGAACGGGATGACCATGGGGATCATCGTTAATTCTCTGAAACAGAATCCGCCCTTTTCACCTGCCAAACACATGCCCACTTCTCCTCTCTGGGGATAATACAAACTAACCAGCGAACTGACAGAGGGCCTGACCCCCCCATCCACATCGACCACACACACACAAAAAAAACCGTACCCTCCAGCTACTAATTATAATGCTAACTTGCAAAATTTCCCTGCATTTTAAAACAATGGAAAAATGTTGGTGGGATGATACTTAGAAGAATGGCTTCTTGTCTGTCTCCACTAACAAAAATAGGCAACACCAAGTCAGCTACTCCTCAGCATAGTGATGTCCGTCGCAGCCTTCTTGGGTTTCAGGAAGGACATACAAACGTTATCAAAATTATGGTGAAACGCTGAACACCTGCAAATAATTTTCAACGTACTGGTTAATTTGAAAACTCTCCAGCATAATTCTTGGAACAAGCCAGGTACCTGTGCCCACGCATAGAGGAGTATATAGAAACATGGTGGAATCCCAGCTGATGAAGCAAAGGATTCTTAAAGAATGAGATGACCATGCGGATCCTGTTTAATTCTCTGAAACAGAATCCGCACTTTTCACCTGCCAAACACATGCCCACTACTCTTCTCTGGGGATAATAAAAATAAACCAGCGATCTGACAGAGGGCCTGAACACCCATCCTGACCGACACCACAAAACAAAAAAGTACCCTCCAGCTACTAATTATAATGCCAATTTGCAAAATTTCCCTGCATTTTTAAACAATGGAGAAATGATGGTGGGATGATACTTAGAAGAATGGCTTCTTGTCAGTCTCCACTGACAAAAATAGGCAACACCAAGTGAGCTACGCCTCAGCATACTTTTGTCGGTAGCAGCCGTATTTGGTTTCAGTAGGCACATACACACGTTATCACAATTATGGTGAAACGCTGAAAACCTGCAAAGGATTGTCAACATACTGGTTAATTGAAAAGCTCTGAGGCATACTTCTTGGAACTAGCCAGTTTCCTGTGCCCACGCATAGACAAGTATATAGAACCATGGTGGATTCCCAGCTCATGAAGCAAAGGATTCTTAAAGGAACGGGATTACCATGCGGATCCTGTTTAATTCTCTGAAACAGATCCGCAGTTTTCACCTGCCATACTAATACCCACTTCTCCTCTCTGGGGATAACAAAAACCAACCGGGGAACTGACAGAGGGCGTGACCAACACATCCACACCGACCCCACAGGAAAAAAAAAAAAAAAAACACCGTAGCCTCCAGCTACTAATTATAATGCTAACTTGCAAAATTTTCCTGCATTTTTAAACAATGGAAAAATGATGGTTACATGATACTTACAAGAATGGATTCTTGTCAGTCTCCACTAATAAAAATAGGCAAAACGAAGTCAGCTACGCCTCAGCATAGTTATGTCCATCGCAGCCTTCTTGGGTTTCAGGAGGCACAAACAAACGTTATCACAATTATGGTGAAACGCTGAACACCTGCAAATAATTTTCAACGTACTGGTTAATTGAAAAGCTCTGTGGCCTACTTCTTGGAACAAGGCAGTTACCTGTTCCCACGCAAAGAGGAGTATAGAGAACCATGGTGGATTTCCAGCTGATGAAGTAAAGGATTATTAAAGGAACGGGATGACCATGGGGATCATCGTTAATTCTCTGAAACAGAATCCGCCCTTTTCACCTGCCAAACACATGCCCACTTCTCCTCTCTGGGGATAATAATAACTAACCAGGGAACTGATAGAGGGCCTGAACCCCACCATCCACATCGACAACACACAAAAAAAAACCGTACCCTCCAGCTACTAATTATAATGCTAACTTGCAAAATTTCCCTGCATTTTAAAACAATGGAAAAATGGGGGGGGGGGATGATACTTAGAAGAATGGCTTCTTGTCAGTCTCCACTAACAAAAATAGGCAAAACCAAGTCAGCTACTCCTCAGCATAGTTATGTCCGTCGCAGCCTTCTTGGGTTTCAGGAGGCACAAACAAAGGTTCTCACAATTATGGTGAAACGATGAACACCTGCAAATAATTTTCAACGTAGTGGTTAATTGAAAAGCTCTGCGGCATACTTCTTGGAACAAGCCAGTTACCTGTTCCCACGCAAAGAGGAGTACAGAGAACCATGGTGGATTTCCAGCTGATAAAGTAAAGGATTATTAAAGGAACGGGATGACCATGGGGATCATCGTTAATTCTCTGAAACAGAATCCGCCCTTTTCACCTGCCATCACATGCCCACTTCTCCTCTCTGGGGATAATAAAAACTAACCAGCGAACTGACAGAGGGCCTGACCCCCCCCATCCACATCGACCACACACACAAAAAAAACCGTACCCTCCAGCTACTAATTATAATGCTAACTTGCAAAATTTCCCTGCATTTTAAAACAATGGAAAAATGGTGGTGGGATGATACTTAGAAGAATGGCTTCTTGTCAGTCTCCACTAACAAAAATAGGCAACACCAAGTCAGCTACTCCTCAGCATAGTTATGTCCGTCGCAGCCTTCTTGGGTTTCAGGAGGCACAAACACACGTTATCACAATTATGGTGAAACGCTGAACACCTGCAAATAATTTTCAACGTAGTGGTTAATTGAAAAGCTCTGCGGCATACTTCTTGGAACAAGGCAGTTACCTGTTCCCACGCAAACAGGAGTATATAGAACCATGGTGGATTTCCAGCTGATGAAGTAAAGGATTATTAAAGGAACGGGATGACCATGGGGATCATCGTTAATTCTCTGAAACAGAATCCGCCCTTTTCACCTGACAAACACATGCCCACTTCTCCTCTCTGGGGATAATAAAAACTAACCAGCGAACTGACAGAGGGCCTGACCACCACATCCACATCGACCACACACACAAAAAAAATACCGTACCCTCCAGCTACTAATTATAATGCTAACTTGCAAAATTTCCCTGCATTTTTAAACAATGGAAAAATGGTGGTGGGATCATACTTAGAAGAATGGCTTCTTGTCAGTCTCCACTAACAAAAATAGGCAACACCAAGTCAGCTACTCCTCAGCATAGCTACGTCCATCGCAGCCTTCTTGGGTTTGAGGAGGCACAAACAAACGTTAACACAATTATGGTGAAACGCTGAACACCTGCAAATAATTTTCAACGTACTGGTTAATTTGAAAACTCTCCAGCATAATTCTTGGAACAAGCCAGGTACCTGTGCCCACGCATAGAGGAGTATATAGAAACATGGTGGAATCCCAGCTGATGAAGCAAAGGATACTTAAAGGAATGAGATGACCATGCGGATCCTGTTTAATTCTCTGAAACAGAATCCGCACTTTTCACCTGCCAAACACATGCCCACTACTCTTCTCTGGGGATAATAAAAACAAACCAGCGATCTGACAGAGGGCCTGAACACCCATCCTGACCGACCCCACAAAACAAAAAAGTACCCTCCAGCTACTAATCATAATGCCAATTTGCAAAATTTCCCTGCATTTTTAAACAATGGAGAAATGATGGTGGGATGATACTTAGAAGAATGGCTTCTTGTCAGTCTCCACTGACAAAAATAGGCAACACCAAGTCAGCTACGCCTCAGCATAGTTATGTCCGAAGCAGCCATATTTGGTTTCAGTAGGCACATACACACGTTATCACAATTATGGTGAAACGCTGAAAACCTGCAAAGGATTGTCAACATACTGGTTAATTGAAAAGCTCTGAGGCATACTTCTTGGAACTAGCCAGTTTCCTGTGCCCACGCATAGACAAGTATATAGAACCATGGTGGATTCCCAGCTCATGAAGCAAAGGATTCTTAAGGGAACGGGATTACCATGCGGATCCTGTTTAATTCTCTGAAACAGATCCGCAGTTTTCACCTGCCATACTAATACCCACTTCTCCTCTCTGGGGATAATAAAAACCAACCGGGGAACTGACAGAGGGCCTGACCAACACATCCACACTGACCACACAGGAAAAAAAAAAAAAACACCGTAGTCTCCAGCTACTAATTATAATGCTAACTTGCAAAATTTTCCTACATTTTTAAACAATGGAATAATGGTGGTGGGGTGATACTTACAAGAATGGATTCTTGTCAGTCTCCACTAACAAAAATAGGCAAAACCAAGTCAGCTACGCCTCAGCATAGTGATGTCCGTCGCAGCCTTCTTGGGTTTCAGGAGGCACAAACAAACGTTATCACAATTATGGTGAAACGCTGAACACCTGCAAATAATTTTCAACGTAGTGATTAATTGAAAAGCTCTGCGGCATACTTCTTGTAACCACCCAGTTACCTGTTCCCATGCAAAGAGGAGTATATAGAACCATGGTGGATTTCCAGCTGATGAAGTAAAGGATTATTAAAGGAACGGGATGACCATGGGGATCATCGTTAATTCTCTGAAACAGAATCCGCCCTTTTGACCTGCCAAACACATGCCCACTTCTCCTCTCTGGGGATAATAAAAACTAACCAGTGAACTGACAGAGGGCCTGACCCCCCCCATCCACATCCACCACACACACACAAAAAAACCGTACCCTCCAGCTATTAATTATAATGCTAACTTGCAAAATTTCCCTGCATTTTAAAACAATGGAAAAATGGTGGTGGGATGATACTTAGAAGAATGGCTTCTTGTCAGTCTCCACTAACAAAAATAGGCAACACCAAGTCAGCTACTACTCAGCATAGTTATGTCCGTCCCTGCCTTCTTGGGTTTCAGGAGGCACAAACAAAGGTTCTCACAATTATGGTGAAACGCTGAACATCTGCAAATAATTTTCAACGTAGTGGTTAATTGAAAAGCTCTGCGGCATACTTCTTGGAACAAGGCAGTTACCTGTTCCCACGCAAAGAGGTGTATATAGAACCATGGTGGATTTCCAGCTGATGAAGTAAAGGATTATTAAAGGAACGGGATGACCATGGGGATCATCGTTAATTCTCTGAAACAGAATCCGCCCTTTTCACCTGCCAAACACATGCCCACTTCTCCTCTCTGGGGATAATAAAAACTAACCAGCGAACTGACAGAGGGCCTGACACCTCCATCCACATCGACCACACACAAAAAAAAAACCGTACCCTCCAGCTACTAATTATAATGCTACCTTGCAAAATTTCCCTGCATTTTAAAACAATGGAAAAATGGTGGTGGGATGATACTTAGAAGAATGGCTTCTTGTCAGTCTCCACTAACAAAAATAGGCAACACCAAGTCACCTACTCCTCAGCATAGCTTTGTCCATCGCAGCCTTCTTGGGTTTCAGGAGGCACAAACAAATGTTCTCACAATTATGGTAAATCGCTGAACACCTGCAAATAATTTTCAACGTAGTGGTTAATTGAAAAGCTCTGCGGCATACTTCTTGGAACAAGGCAGTTACCTGTTCCCACGCAAAGAGGAGTATAGAGAACCATGGTGGATTTCCAGCTGATGAAGTAAAGGATTATTAAAGGAACGGGATGACCATGGGGATCATCGTTAATTCTCTGAAAGAGAATCCGCCCTTTTCACCTGCGAACACATGCCCACTTCTCCTCTCTGGGGATAATAAAAACTAACCAGCGAACTGACAGAGGGCCTGACCACCCCCCATCCACATCGACCACACACACAAAAAAAAAAACCGTACCCTCCAGCTACTAATTATAATGCTAACTTGCAAAATTTTCCTGCATTTTTAAACAATGGAATAATGGTGGTGGGGTGATACTTACAAGAATGGATTCTTGTCAGTCTCCACTAACAAAAATAGGCAAAACCAAGTCAGCTACGCCTCAGCATAGTGATGTCCGTCGCAGCCTTCTTGGGTTTCAGGAGGCACAAACAAACGTTATCACAATTATGGTGAAACGCTGAACACCTGCAAATAATTTTCAACGTAGTGATTAATTGAAAAGCTCTGCGGCATACTTCTTGGAACCAGCCAGTTACCTGTTCCCATGCAAAGAGGAGTATATAGAACCATGGTGGATTTCCAGCTGATGAAGTAAAGGATTATTAAAGGAACGGGATGACCATGGGGATCATCGTTAATTCTCTGAAACAGAATCCGCCCTTTTGACCTGCCAAACACATGCCCACTTCTCCTCTCTTGGGATAATAAAAACTAACCAGTGAACTGACATAGGGCCTGAACCCCCCATCCACATCCACCACACACACACAAAAAACCGTACCCTCCAGCTACTAACTATAATGCTAACTTGCAAAATTTCCCTGCATTTTAAAACAATGGAAAAATGGTGGTGGGATGATACTTAGAAGAATGGCTTCTTGTCAGTCTCCACTAACAAAAATAGGCAACACCAAGTCAGCTACTACTCAGCATAGTTATGTCCGTCCCTGCCTTCTTGGGTTTCAGGAGGCACAAACAAAGGTTCTCACAATTATGGTGAAACGCTGAACACCTGCAAATAATTTTCAACGTAGTGGTTAATTGAAAAGCTCTGCGGCATACTTCTTGGAACAAGCCAGTTACCTGTTCCCACGCAAAGAGGTGTATATAGAACCATGGTGGATTTCCAGCTGATGAAGTAAAGGATTATTAAAGGAACGGGATGACCATGGGGATCATCGTTAATTCTCTGAAACAGAATCCGGCCTTTTCACCTGCCAAACACATGCCCACTTCTCCTCTCTGGGGATAATAAAAACTAACCAGCGAACTGACAGAGGTCCTGACCCCTCCATCCACATCGACCACACACACAAAAAAAACCGTACCCTCCAGCTACTAATTATAATGCTAACTTGCAAAATTTCCCTGCATTTTAAAACAATGGAAAAATGGTGGTGGGATGATACTTAGAAGAATGGCTTCTTGTCAGTCTCCACTAACAAAAATAGGCAAAACCAAGTCACCTACTCCTCAGCATAGCTTTGTCCATCGCAGCCTTCTTGGGTTTCAGGAGGCACAAACAAAAGTTCTCACAATTATGGTAAAACGCTGAACACCTGCAAATAATTTTCAACGTAGTGGTTAATTGAAAAGCTCTGCGGCATACTTCTTGGAACAAGGCAGTTACCTGTTCCCACGCAAAGAGGAGTATATAGAACCATGGTGGATTTCCAGCTGATGAAGTAAAGGATTATTAAAGGAACGGGATGACCATGGGGATCATCGTTAATTCTCTGAAACAGAATCCGCCCTTTTCACCTGCCAAACACATGCCCACTTCTCCTCTCTGGGGATAATAAAAACTAACCAGCGAACTGACAGAGGGCCTGACCCCCACCATTCACATCGACCACACAAAAAAAAAGCCGTACCCTCCAGCTACTAATTATAATGCTAACTTGCAAAATTTCCCTGCATTTTAAAACAATGGAAAAATGGTGGTGGGATGAGACTTAGAAGAATGGCTTCTTGTCAGTCTCCACTAACAAAAATAGGCAACACCAAGTCAGCTACTCCTCAGCATAGTATGTCCGTCGCAGCCTTCTAGGGTTTCAGGAGGCACAAACAATGCTTCTCACAATTATGGTAAAACGCTGAACACCTGCAAATAATTTTCAACGTAGTGGTTAATTGAAAAGCTCTGCGGAATACTTCTTGGAACAAACCAGTTACCTCTTCCCACCCAAAGAGGAGTATAGAGAACCATGGTGGATTTCCAGCTGATGAAGTA
This sequence comes from Eulemur rufifrons, assembly GCF_041146395.1. Lineage (NCBI taxonomy): Eukaryota > Metazoa > Chordata > Mammalia > Primates > Lemuridae > Eulemur > Eulemur rufifrons. The sequence continues at coordinate 68,587 of NW_027182892.1, forward strand.
AAGGATTATTAAAGGAAAGGGATGACCATGGGGATCATCGTTAATTCTCTGAAACAGAAACCGCCCTTTTCACCTGCCAAACACATGCCCACTTCTCCTCTCTGGGGATAATGAAAACTAACCAGCGAACTGACAGAGGGCCTGACCCCCACCATCCACATCGACCACACACACACAAAAAAACCGTACTCTCCAGCTACTAATTATAATGCTAACTTGCAAAATTTCCCTGCATTTTAAAACAGTGGAAAAATGGTGGTGGGATGATACTTAGAAGAATGGCTTCTTGACAATCTCCACTAACAAAAATAGGCAACACCAAGTCAGCTACTCCGCAGTATAGTTATGTCCGTCGCAGCCTTCTAGGGTTTCAGGAGGCACAAACAAAGGTTCTCACAATTATGGTAAAACGCTGAACACCTGCAAATAATTTTCAACGTAGTGGTTAATTGAAAAGCTCTGCGGCAGACTTCTTGGAACAAGGCAGTTACCTGTTCCCACGCAAAGAGGAGTATATAGAACCATGGTGGATTTCCAGCTGATGAAGTAAAGGATTATTAAAGGAACGGGATGACCATGGGGATCATCGTTAATTCTCTGAAACAGAATCCGCCCTTTTCACCTGCCAAACACATGCCCACTTCTCCTCTCTGGGGATAATAAAAACTAACCAGCGAACTGACAGAGGGCCTGAACCCCCTTCCACATCGACCACACACACAAAAAAAAACCGTACCCTCCAGCTACTAATTATAATGCTAACTTGCAAAATTTCCCTGCATTTTAAAACAATGGAAAAATGGTGGTGGGATGATACTTAGAAGAATGGCTTCTTGTCAGTCTCCACTAACAAAAATAGGCAACACCAAGTCAGCTACTCCTCAGCATAGCTATGTCCATCGCAGCCTTCTTGGGTTTCAGGAGGCACAAACAAAGGTTCTCACAATTATGGTGAAACGCTGAACATCTGCAAATAATTTTCAACGTAGTGGTTAATTGAAAAGCTCTGCGGCATACTTCTTGGAACAAGGCAGTTACCTGTTCCCACGCAAAGAGGAGTATAGAGAACCATGGTGGATTTCCAGCTGATGAAGTAAATGATTATTAAAGGAACGGGATGACCATGGGGATCATCGTTAATTCTCTGAAACAGAATCCGCCCTATTCACCTGCCAAACACATGCCCTCTTCTCCTCTCTGGGGATAATAAAAACTAACCAGCGAACTGACAGAGGGCCTGACCCCCCCCATCCACATCGACCACACACACACAAAAAAAACTGTACCCTCCAGCTACTAATTATAATGCTAACTTGCAAAATTTCCCTGCATTTTAAAACAATGGAAAAATGGTGGTGGGATGATACTTAGAAGAATGGCTTCTTGTCAGTCTCCACTAACAAAAATAGGCAACACCAAGTCAGCTACTCCTCAGCATAGTTATGTCCGTCGCAGCCTTCTTGGGTTTCAGGAGGCACAAACAAACGTTATCACAATTATGGTGAAACGCTGAACATCTGCAAATAATTATCAACGTAGTGGTTAATTGAAAAGCTCTGCGGCATACTTCTTGGAACAAGCCAGTTACCTGTTCCCACGTAAAGAGGAGTATAGAGAACCATGGTGGATTTCCAGCTGATGAAGTAAAGGATTATTAAAGGAACGGGATGACCATGGGGATCATCGTTAATTCTCTGAAACAGAATCCGCCCTTTTCACCTGCCAAACACATGCCCACTACTCTTCTCTGGGGATAATAAAAACAAACCAGCGATCTGACAGAGGGCCTGAACACCCATCCTGACCGACACCACTAAACAAAAAAGTACCCTCCAGCTACTAATTATAATGCCAATTTGCAAAATTTCCCTGCATTTTTAAACAATGGAGAAATGATGGTGGGATGATACTTAGAAGAATGGCTTCTTGTCAGTCTCCACTGACAAAAATAGGCAACACCAAATCAGCTACGCCTCAGCATAGTTATGTCCGAAGCAGCCATATTTGGTTTCAGTGGGCACATACACACGTTATCACAATTATGTTGAAACGCTGAAAACCTGCAAAGGATTGTCAACATACTGGTTCATTGAAAAGCTCTGAGGCATACTTCTTGGAACTAGCCAGTTTCCTGTGCCCACGCATAGACAAGTATATAGAACCATCGTGGATTCCCAGCTCATGAAGCAAAGGATTCTTAAAGGAACGGGATTACCATGCGGATCCTGTTTAATTCTCTGAAACAGATCCGCTTTTTTCACCTGCCATACTAATACCCACTTCTCCTCTCTGGGGATATTAAAAACAAACCAGCGAACTGACAGAGGGCCTGACCAACACATCCACACCGACCCCACAGGAAAAAAAAAAAAAAAACACCGTAGCCTCCAGCTAATAATTATAATGCTAACTTGCAAAATTTTCCTGTATTTTTAAACAATGGAAAAATTATGGTGAGATGATACTTACAAGAATGCATTCTTGTCAGTCTCCACTAACAAAAATAGGCAAAACCGAGTCAGCTACTCCTCAGCATAGTTATGTCCGTCGCAGCCTTCTAGGGTTTCAGGAGGCACAAACAAAGGTTCTCACAATTATGGTAAAACGCTGAACACCTGCAAATAATTTTCAACGTAGTGGTTAATTGTAAAGCTCTGCGGCATACTTCTTGGAACAAGGCAGTTACCTGTTCCCACGCAAAGAGGAGTATATAGAACCATGGTGGATTTCCAGCTGATGAAGTAAAGGATTATTAAAGGAACGGGATGACCATGGGGATCATTGTTAATTCTCTGAAACAGAATCCGCCCTTTTCACCTGCCAAACACATGCCCACTTCTCCTCTCTGGGGATAATAAAACTAACCAGCGAACTGACAGAGGGCCTGACCCCCACCATCCACATCGACCACACACAAAAAAAAACCGTACCCTCCAGCTACTAATTATAATGCTAACTTGCAAAATTTCCCTGCATTTTAAAACAATGGGAAAAATGGTGGTGTGATCATACTTAGAAGAACGGCTTCTTGTCAGTCTCCACTAACAAAAATAGGCAACACCAAGTCAGCTACTCCTCAGCATAGTATGTCCGTCGCAGCCTTCTAGGGTTTCAGGAGGCACAAACAAAGGTTCTCACAATTATGGTAAAACGCTGAACACCTGCAAATAATTTTCAACGTAGTGGTTAATTGAAAAGCTCTGCGGCATACTTCTTGGAACAAGGCAGTTACCTGTTCCCACTCAAAGAGGAGTATAGAGAACCATGGTGGATTTCCAGCTGATGAAGTAAAGGATTATTAAAGGAACGGGATGACCATGGGGATCATCGTTAATTCTCTGAAACAGAAACCGCCCTTTTCACCTGCCAAACACATGCCCACTTCTCCTCTCTGGGGATAATGAAAACTAACCAGCGAACTGACAGAGGGCCTGACCCCAACCATCCACATCGACCACACACACAAAAAAAACCGTACTCTCCAGCTACTAATTATAATGCTAACTTGCAAAATTTCCCTGCATTTTAAAACAATGGAAAAATGGTGGTGGGATGATACTTAGAAGAATGGCTTCTTGACAATCTCCACTAACAAAAATAGGCAACACCAAGTCAGCTACTCCTCAGTATAGTTATGTCCGTCGCAGCCTTCTAGGGTTTCAGGAGGCACAAACAAAGGTTCTCACAATTATGGTAAAACGCTGAACACCTGCAAATAATTTTCAACGTAGTGGTTAATTGAAAAGCTCTGCGGCATACTTCTTGGAACAAGGCAGTTACCTGTTCCCACGCAAAGAGGAGTATATAGAACCATGGTGGATTTCCAGCTGATGAAGTAAAGGATTATTAAAGGAACGGGATGACCATGGGGATCATCGTTAATTCTCTGAAACAGAATCCGCCCTTTTCACCTGCCAAACACATGCCCACTTCTCCTCTCTGGGGATAATAAAAACTAACCAGCGAACTGACAGAGGGCCTGACCCCCACCATCCACATCGACCACACAAAAAAAAAGCCGTACCCTCGAGCTACTAATTATAATGCTAACTTGCAAAATTTCCCTGCATTTTAAAACAATGGAAAAATGGTGGTGGGATGATACTTAGAAGAATGGCTTCTTGTCAGTCTCCACTAACAAAAATAGGCAACACCAAGTCAGCTACTCCTCAGCATAGTTATGTCCGTCGCAGCCTTCTTGGGTTTCAGGAGGCACAAACAAACGTTATCACAATTATGGTGAAACGCTGAACACCTGCAAATAATTTTCAACGTACTGGTTAATTGAAAAGCTCTGCGGCATATTTCTTGGAACAAGGCAGTTACCTGTTCCCACGCAAAGAGGAGTATAGAGAACCATGGTGGATTTCCAGCTGATGAAGTAAAGGATTATTAAAGGAACGGGATGACCATGGGGATCATCGTTAATTCTCTGAAACAGAATCCGCCCTTTTCACCTGCCAAACACATGCCCACTTCTCCTCTCTGGGGATAATAAAAACCAACCGGGGAACTGACAGAGGGCCTGACCCCCCCCATCCACATCGACCACACACAAATAAAAACCGTACCCTCCAGCTACTAATTATAATGCTAAATTGCAAAATTTCCCTGCAATTTAAAACAATGGAAAAATGGTGGTGGGATGATACTTAGAAGTAAGGCTTCTTGTCAGTCTCCAACAACAAAAATAGGCAACACCAAGTCAGCTACTCCTCAGCATAGTTATGTCCGTCGCTGCCTTCTTGGGTTTCAGAAGGCACAAACAAAGGTTCTCACAATTATGGTGAAACGCTGAACATCTGCAAATAATTTTAAACGTAGTGGTTAATTTGAAAACACTCCAGCATAATTCTTGGAACAAGCCAGGTACCTGTGCCCAGGAATAGAGGAGTATATAGAAACATGGTGGAATCCCAGCTGATGAAGCAAATGATTCTTAAAGGAATGAGATGACCATGCGGATCCTGTTTAATTCTCTGAAACAGAATCCGCACTTTTCACCTGCCAAACACATGCCCACTACTCTTCTCTGGGGATAATAAAAACAAACCAGCGATCTGACAGAGGGCCTGAACACCCATCCTGAACGACCCCACAAAACAAAAAAGGACCCTCCAGCTACTAATTATAATGCCAATTTGCAAAATTTCCCTGCATTTTTAAACAATGGAGAAATGATGGTGGGATGATACTTAGAAGAATGGCTTCTTGTCAGTCTCCACTGACAAAAATAGGCAACACCAAGTCAGCTACGCATCAGCATAGTTATGTCTGTAGCAGCCATATTTGGTTTCAGTAGGCAGATACACACGTTATCACAATTATGGTGAATCGCTGAAAACCTGCAAAGGATTGTCAACATACTGGTTAATTGAAAAGCTCTGAGGCATACTTCTTGGAACTAGCCACTTTCCTGTACCCACGCATAGACAAGTATATAGAACCATGGTGGATTCCCATCTCATGAAGCAAAGGATTCTTAAAGGAAGGGGATTAGCCTGCGGATCCTGTTTAATTCTCTGAAAGAGATCCGCAGTTTTCACCTGCCATACTAATACCCACTTCTCCTCTCTGGGGATAATAAAAACCAACCGGGGAACTGACAGAGGGCCTGACCAACACATCCACACCGACCCCACAGGAAAAAAAAACAAACACCGTAGCCTCCAGCTACTAATTATAATGCTAACTTGCAAAATTTTCCTGTATTTTTAAACAATGGAAAAATGATGGTGAGATGATACTTACAAGAATGGATTCTTGTCAGTCTCCACTAACAAAAATAGGCAAAACCAAGTCAGCTACTCCTCAGCATAGTTATGTCCGTCGCAGCCTTCTTGGGTTTCAGGAGGGACATACAAACGTTATCAAAATTATGGTGAAACTCTGAAAACCCGCAAATAATTTTCAACGTACTGGTTAATTTGAAAACTCTCCAGCATAATTCTTGGAACAAGCCAGGTACCTGTGCCCACGCACAGAGGAGTATAGAGAACCATGGTGGATTTCCAGCTGATGAAGTAAAGGATTATTAAAGGAACGGGATGACCATGGGGATCATCGTTAATTCTCTGAAACAGAAACCGCCCTTTTCACCTGCCAAACACATGCCCACTTCTCCTCTCTGGGGATAATAAAAACCAACCGGGGAACTGACAGAGGGCCTGACCCCCCCCATCCACATCGACCACACACAAAAAAAAACCGTACCCTCCAGCTACTAATTATAATGCTAAATTGCAAAATTTCCCTGCAATTTAAAACAATGGAAAAATGGTGGTGGGATGATACTTAGAAGTAAGGCTTCTTGTCAGTCTCCAACAACAAAAATAGGCAACACCAAGTCAGCTACTCCTCAGCATAGTTATGTCCGTCGCTGCCTTCTTGGGTTTCAGAAGGCACAAACAAAGGTTCTCACAATTATGGTGAAACGCTGAACATCTGCAAATAATTTTAAACGTAGTGGTTAATTTGAAAACACTCCAGCATAATTCTTGGAACAAGCCAGGTACCTGTGCCCAGGAATAGAGGAGTATATAGAAACATGGTGGAATCCCAGCTGATGAAGCAAATGATTCTTAAAGGAATGAGATGACCATGCGGATCCTGTTTAATTCTCTGAAACAGAATCCGCACTTTTCACCTGCCAAACACATGCCCACTACTCTTCTCTGGGGATAATAAAAACAAACCAGCGATCTGACAGAGGGCCTGAACACCCATCCTGAACGACCCCACAAAACAAAAAAGGACCCTCCAGCTACTAATTATAATGCCAATTTGCAAAATTTCCCTGCATTTTTAAACAATGGAGAAATGATGGTGGGATGATACTTAGAAGAATGGCTTCTTGTCAGTCTCCACTGACAAAAATAGGCAACACCAAGTCAGCTACGCATCAGCATAGTTATGTCTGTAGCAGCCATATTTGGTTTCAGTAGGCACATACACACGTTATCACAATTATGGTGAATCGCTGAAAACCTGCAAAGGATTGTCAACATACTGGTTAATTGAAAAGCTCTGAGGCATACTTCTTGGAACTAGCCACTTTCCTGTGCCCACGCATAGACAAGTATATAGAACCATGGTGGATTCCCAGCTCATGAAGCAAAGGATTCTTAAAGGAAGGGGATTAGCCTGCGGATCCTGTTTAATTCTCTGAAAGAGATCCGCAGTTTTCACCTGCCATACTAATACCCACTTCTCCTCTCTGGGGATAATAAAAACCAACCGGGGAACTGACAGAGGGCCTGACCAACACATCCACACCGACCCCACAGGAAAAAAAAACAAACACCGTAGCCTCCAGCTACTAATTATAATGCTAACTTGCAAAATTTTCCTGTATTTTTAAACAATGGAAAAATGATGGTGAGATGATACTTACAAGAATGGATTCTTGTCAGTCTCCACTAACAAAAATAGGCAAAACCAAGTCAGCTACTCCTCAGCATAGTTATGTCCGTCGCAGCCTTCTTGGGTTTCAGGAGGGACATACAAACGTTATCAAAATTATGGTGAAACTCTGAAAACCCGCAAATAATTTTCAACGTACTGGTTAATTTGAAAACTCTCCAGCATAATTCTTGGAACAAGCCAGGTACCTGTGCCCACGCACAGAGGAGTATAGAGAACCATGGTGGATTTCCAGCTGATGAAGTAAAGGATTATTAAAGGAACGGGATGACCATGGGGATCATCGTTAATTCTCTGAAACAGAAACCGCCCTTTTCACCTGCCAAACACATGCCCACTTCTCCTCTCTGGGGATAATGAAAACTAACCAGCGAACTGACAGAGGGCCTGACCCCCACCATCCACATCGACCACACACAAAAAAAAACCGTACACTCCAGCTACTAATTATAATGCTAACTTGCAAAATTTCCCTGCATTTTAAAACAATGGAAAAATGGTGGTGGGATGAGACTTAGAAGAATGGCTTCTTGTCAGTCTCCACTAACAAAAATAGGCAACACCAAGTCAGCTACTCCTCAGCATAGTATGTCCGTCGCAGCCTTCTAGGGTTTCAGGAGGCACAAACAAAGGTTCTCACAATTATGGTAAAATGGTGAACACCTGCAAATAATTTTCAACGTAGTGGTTAATTGAAAAGCTCTGCGGAATACTTCTTGGAACAAACCAGTTACCTGTTCCCACCCAAAGAGGAATATAGAGAACCATGGTGGATTTCCAGCTGATGAAGTAAAGGATTATTAAAGGAACGGGATGACGATGGGGATCATCGTTAATTCTCTGAAACAGAAACCGCCCTTTTCACCTGCCAAACACATGCCCACTTCTCCTCTCTGGGGATAATGAAAACTAACCAGCGAACTGACAGAGGGCCTGACCCCCACCATCCACATCGACCACACACACAAAAAAAAACTGCACTCTCCAGCTACTAATTATAATGCTAACTTGCAATATTTCCCTGCATTTTAAAACAGTGGAAAAATGGTGGTGGGATGATACTTAGAAGAATGGCTTCTTGACAATCTCCACTAACAAAAATAGGCAACACCAAGTCAGCTACTCCTCAGTATAGTTATGTCCATCGCAGCCTTCTTGGGTTTCAGGAGGCACAAACAAAGGTTCTCACAATTATGGTAAAACGCTGAACACCTGCAAATAATTTTCAACGTAGTGGTTAATTGAAAAGCTCTGCGGCATACTTCTTGGAACAAGGCAGTTACCTGTTCCCACGCAAAGAGGAGTATATAGAACCATGGTGGATTTCCAGCTGATGAAGTAAAGGATTATTAAAGGAACGGGATGACAATGGGGATCATCGTTAATTCTCTGAAACATAATCCGCCCTTTTCACCTGCCAAACACATGCCCACTTCTCCTCTCTGGGGATAATAAAAACTAACGAGGGAACTGACACAGGGCCTGACCCCCCCCCAATCCACATCGACCACACACAAAAAAAAAAAACCGTACCCTCCAGCTACTAATTATAATGCTAACTTGCAAAATTTCCCTGCAATTTAAAACAATGGAAAAATGGTGGTGGGATCATACTTAGAAGAATGCCTTCTTGTCTGTCTCCACTAACAAAAATAGGCAACACCAAGTCAGCTACTCCTCAGCATAGTTATGTCCGTCGCAGCCTTCTTGGGTTTCAGGAGGGACATACAAACGTTATCAAAATTATGGTGAAACGCTGAAAACCTGCAAATAATTTTCAACGTACTGGTTAATTTGAAAACTCTCCAGCATAATTCTTGGAACAAGCCAGGTACCTGTGCCCACGAATAAAGGAGTATATAGAAACATGGTGGAATCCCAGCTGATGAAGCAAAGGATTCTTAAAGGAATGAGATGACCATGCGGATCCTGTTTAATTCTCTGAAACAGAATCCGCACTTTTCACCTGCCAAACACATGCCCACTACTCTTCATGGGGATAATAAAAACAAACCAGCGATCTGACAGAGGGCCTGAACACCCATCCTGAACGACCCCACAAAACAAAAAAGGACCCTCCAGCTACTAAATATAATGCCAATTTGCAAAATTTCCCTGCATTTTTAAACAATGGAGAAATGATGGTGGGATGATACTTAGAAGAATGGCTTCTTGTCAGTCTCCACTGACAAAAATGGGCAACACCAAGTCTGGTACGCCTCAGCATAGTTATGTCCGTAGCAGCCATATTTGGTTTCAGTAGGCACATACACACGTTATCACAATTATGGTGAAACGCTGAAAACCTGCAAAGGATTGTCAACATACTGGTTAATTGAAAAGCTCTGCGGCATACTTCTTGGAACTAGCCAGTTTCCTGTGCCCACGCATAGACAAGTATATAGAACCATGGTGGATTCCCAGCTCATGAAGCAAAGGATTCTTAAAGGAACGGGATTACCATGCGGATCCTGTTTAATTCTCTGAAACAGATCCGCAGTTTTCACCTGCCATACTAATACCCACTTCTCCTCTCTGGGGATAATAAAAACCAACCGGGGAACTGACAGAGGGCCTGACCAACACATCCACATCGACCACACACACAAAAAAAAAAAACGGTACCCTCCAGCTACTAATTATAATGCTAACTTGCAAAATTTCCCTGCATTTTAAAACAATGGAAAAATGGTGGTGGGATGATACTTAGAAGAATGGCTTCTTGTCAGTCTCCACTAACAAAAATAGGCAACACCAAGTCAGCTACTCCTCAGCATAGTTATGTCCGTCGCAGCCTTCTTGGGTTTCAGGAGGCAGAAACACACGATATCACAATTATGGTGAAATGCTGAACACCTGCAAATAATTTTCAACGTACTGGTTTATTGAAAAGCTCTGCGGCATACTTCTTGGAACAAGCCAGTTACCTGTTCCCAGGCAAAGAGGAGTATAGAGAACCATGGTGGATTTCCAGCTGATGAAGTAAAGGATTATTAAAGGAACGGGATGACCATGGGGATCATCGTTAATTCTCTGAAACAGAATCCGCCCTTTTCACCTGCCAAACACATGCCCACTTCTCCTCTCTGGGGATAATAAAAACTAACCAGCGAACGGACAGAGGGCCTGACCCCCACATCCACATCGACCACACGCAAAAAAAAAAACCGTACCCTCCAGCTACTATTTATAATGCTAACTTGCAAAATTTCCCTGCATTTTAAAACACTGGAAAAATGGTGGTGGGATGATACTTAGAAGAATGGCTTCTTGTCAGTCTCCACTAACAAAATTGGCAACACCAAGTCAGCTACTCCTCAGCATAGTTATGTCCGTCGCAGACTTCTTGGGTTTCAGGAGGCACAAACACACGTTATCACAATTATTGTGAAACGCTGAACACCTGCAAATAATTTTCAACGTACTGGTTAATTGAAAAGCTCTGCGACATACATCTTGGAACAAGCCAGTTACCTGTTCCCACGCAAAGAGGAGTATATAGAACCATGGTGGATTTCCAGCTGATGAAGTAAAGGATTATTAAAGGAACGGGATGACCATGGGGATCATCGTTAATTCTCTGAAACATAATCCGCCCTTTTCACCTGCCAAACACATGCCCACTTCTCCTCTCTGGGGATAATAAAAACTAACGAGGGAACTGACACAGGGCCTGACCCCCCCCCCAATCCACATCGACCACACAAAAAAAAAAAACCGTACCCTCCAGCTACTAATTATAATGCTAACTTGCAAAATTTCCCTGCATTTTAAAACAATGGAAAAATGGTGGTGGGATCATACTTAGAAGAATGGCTTCTTGTCTGTCTCCACTAACAAAAATAGGCAACACCAAGTCAGCTACTCCTCAGCATAGTTATGTCCGTCGCAGCCTTCTTGGGTTTCAGGAGGAACACACAAACGTTATCAAAATTATGGTGAAACGCTGATCACCTGCAAATAATTTTCAACGTACTGGTTAATTTGAAAACTCTCCAGCATACTTCTTGGAACAAGCCAGGTACCTGTGCCCACGCATAGAGGAGTATATAGAAACATGGTGGAATCCCAGCTGACGAAGCAAAGGATTCTTAAAGGAATGAGATGACCATGCGGATCCTGTTTAATTCTCTGAAACAGAATCCGCACTTTTCACCTGCCAAACACATGCCCACTACCCTTCTCTGGGGATAATAAAAACAAACCAGCGATCTGACAGAGGGCCTGAACACCCATCCTGACCGACCCCACAAAACAAAAAAGGACCCTCCAGCTACTAATTATAATGCCAATTTGCAAAATTTCCCTGCATTTTTAAACAATGGAGAAATGATGGTGGGATGATACTTAGAAGAATGGCTTCTTGTCAGTCTCCACTGACAAAAATAGGCAACACCAAGTCAGCTACGCCTCAGCATAGTTATGTCCCTAGCAGCCATATTTGGTTTCATTAGGCTCATACACACGTTATCACAATTATGGTGAAACGCTGAAAACCTGCAAAGGATTGTCAACATACTGGTTAATTGAAAAGCTCTGAGGCATACTTCTTGGAACTAGCCACTTTCCTGTGCCCACGCATAGAGAAGTATATAGAACCATGGTGGATTCCCAGCTCATGAAGCAAAGGATTCTTAAAGGAACGGGATTACCATGCGGATCCTGTTTAATTCTCTGAAACAGATCCGCAGTTTTCACCTGCCATACTAATACCCACTTCTCCTCTCTGGGGATAATAAAAACCAACCGGGGAACTGACAGAGGGCCTGACCAACACATCCACAGCGGGCCCACAGGAAAAAAAAAAAAACACTGTAGCCTCCAGCTACTAATTATAATGCTAACTTCCAAATTTTCCTGCATTTTTAAACAATGGAAAAATGATGGTGAGATGATACTTACAAGAATGGATTCTTGTCAGTCTCCACTAACAAAAATAGGCAATACCAATCAGCTACGCCTCAGCATAGTTATGTCCGTCGCAGCCTTCTTGGGTTTCAGGAGGCACAAACAAACGTTATCACAATTATGGTGAAATGCTGAACACCTGCAAATAATTTTCAACGTAGTGGTTAATTGAAAAGCTCTGCGGCATACTACTTGGAACAAGCCAGTTACCTGTTCCCACGCAAAGAGGAGTATAGAGAACCATGGTGGATTTCCAGCTGATGAAGTAAAGGATTATTAAAGGAACGGGATGACCATGGGGATCATCGTTAATTCTCTGAAACAGAATCCACCCTTTTCACCTGCCAAACACATGCCCACTTCTCCTCTCTGGTGATAATAAAAACTAACCAGCGAACTGACAGAGGGCCTGACCCCCACCATCCACATCGACCACACAAAAAAAAAAAACCGTACCCTCCAGCTACTAATTATAATGCTAACTTGCAAAATTTCCCTGCATTTTAAAACAATGGAAAAATGGTGGTGAGATGAGACTTAGAAGAATGGCTTCTTGTCAGTCTCCACTAACAAAAATAGGCAACACCAAGTCAGTTACTCCTCAGCATAGTCATGTCCGTCGCAGCCTTCTTGGGTTTCAGGAGGCACAAACACACGTTATCACAATTATGGTGAAACGCTGAACACCTGCAAATAATTTTCAACGTAGTGGTTAATTGAAAAGCTCTGCGGCATACTTCTTGGTACAAGCCAGTTACCTGTTCCCACGCAAAGAGGAGTATAGAGAACCATGGTGGATTTCCAGCTGATGAAGTAAAGGATTATTAAAGGAAAGGGATGACCATGGGGATCATCGTTAATTCTCTGAAACAGAATCCGCCCTTTTCACCTGCCAAACACATGCCCACTCTCCTCTCTGGGGTTAATAAAAACTAACCAGCGAACTGACAGAGGGCCTGACCCCCCCCCATCCACATCGACCACACACACAAAAAAAAAACCGTACCCTCCAGCTACTAATTTTAATGCTAACTTGCAAAATTTCCGTGCATTTTAAAACAATGGAAAAATGGTGGTGGGATGATACTTAGAAGAATGGCTTCTTGTCAGTCTCCACTAACAAAAATAGGCAACACCAAGTCAGCTACTCCTCAGCATAGTTATGTCCGTCGCAGACTTCTTGGGTTTCAGGAGGCACAAACAAAGGTTCTCACAATTATGGTGAAACGCTGAACACCTGCAAATAATTTTCAACGTAGTGGTTAATTGAAAAGCTCTGCGGCATACTTCTTGGAACAAGCCAGTTACCTGTTCCCACGCAAAGAGGAGTATAGAGAACCATGGTGGATTTCCAGCTGATGAAGTAAAGGATTATTAAAGGAACGGGATGACCATGGGGATCATCGTTAATTCTCTGAAACAGAATCCGCCCTTTTCACCTGCCAAACACACGCCCACTTGTCCTCTCTGGGGATAATAAAACCTAACCAGCGAACTGACAGAGGGCCTGCCCCCCCCAGCCACATCGACCACACAAAAAAAAAAAAACGGTACCCTCCAGCTACTAATTATAATGCTAACTTGCAAAATTTCCCTGCATTTTAAAACAATGGAAAAATGGTGGTGGGATGGTACTTAGAAGAATGGCTTCTTGTCAGTCTCCACTAACAAAAATAGGCAACACCAAGTCAGCTACTCCTCAGCATAGTTATGTCCGTCGCAGCCTTCTTGGGTTTCAGGAGGCACAAACACACGTTATCACAATTATGGTGAAATGCTGAACACCTGCAAATAATTTTCAACGTACTGGTTAATTGAAAAGCTCTGCGGTATACTTCTTGGAACAAGCCAGTTACCTGTTCCCACGCAAAGAGGAGTATATAGAACCATGGTGGATTTCCAGCTGATGAAGTAAAGGATTATTAAAGGAACGGGATGACCATGGGGATCATCGTTAATTCTCTGAAACAGAATCCGCCCTTTTCACCTGCCAAACACATGCCCACTTCTCCTCTCTGGGGATAATAAAAACTAACCAGCGAACTGACAGATGGCCTGCCCCCCCCCATCTACATCGACCACACACACAAAAAAAACGGTACCCTCCAGCTACTAATTATAATGCTAACTTGCAAAATTTCCCTGCATTTTAAAACAATGGAAAAATGGTGGTGGGATGATACTTAGAAGAATGGCTTCTTGTCAGTCTCCACTAACAAAAATAGGCAACACCAAGTCAGCTACTCCTCAGCATAGTTATGTCCGTCGCAGCCTTCTTGGGTTTCAGGAGGCACAAACAAACGTTATCACAATTATGGTGAAACGCTGAACACCTGCAAATAATTTTCAACGTAGTGGTTAATTGAAAAGCTCTGCGGCATACTTCTTGGAACAAGGCAGCTACCTGTTCCCACGCAAAGAGGAGTATATAGAACCATGGTGGATTTCCAGCTGATGAAGTAAAGGATTATTAAAGGAACGGGATGACCATGGGGATCATCGTTAATTCTCTGAAACAGAATCCGCCCTTTTCACCTGCCAAACACATGCCCACTTCTCCTCTCTGGGGATAATAAAAACTAACCAGCGAATTGACATTGGGCCTGACCCCCACCCATCCACATCGACCACACACACAAAAAAAAATCGTACCCTCCAGCTACTAATTATAATGCTAACTTGCAAAATTTCCCTGCATTTTAAAACAATGGAAAAATGGTGGTGGGATCATACTTAGAAGAATGGCTTCTTGTCTGTCTCCACTAACAAAAATAGGCAACACCAAGTCAGCTACTCCTCAGCATAGTTATGTCCGTCGCAGCCTTCTTGGGTTTCAGGAGGGACATACAAACGTTATCAAAATTATGGTGAAACGCTGAAAACCTGCAAATAATTTTCAACGTACTGGTTAATTTGAAATCTCTCCAGCATAATTCTTGGAACAAGCTAGGTACCTGTGCCCACGCATAGAGGAGTATATAGAAACATGGTGGAATCCCAGCTGATGAAGCAAAGGATACTTAAAGGAACGGGATTACAATGCGGATCCTGTTTAATACTCTGAAACAGATCCGCAGTTTTCACCTGCCATACTAATACCCACTTCTCCTCTCTGGGGATAATAAAACCAACCGGGGAACTGACAGAGGGCCTGACCAACACATCCACACCGACCCCACAGGGAAAAAAAAAAAAGAAAACACCGCAGCCTCCACCTATTAATTATAATGCTAACTTGCAAAATTTTCCTGCATTTTTAAACAATGGAAAAATGATGGTGAGATGATACTTACAAGAATGGATTCTTGTCAGTCTCCACTAACAAAAATAGGCAACACCAAGTCAGCTACTCCTTAGCATAGCTATGTCCATCGCAGCCTTCTTGGGTTTCAGGAGGCACAAACAAAGGTTCTCACAATTATGGTAAAACGCTGAACACCTGCAAATAATTTTCAACGTAGTGGTTAATTGAAAAGCTCTGCGGCATACTTCTTGGAACAAGGCAGTTACCTGTTCCCACGCAAAGAGGAGTATAGAGAACCATGGTGGATTTCCAGCTGATGAAGTAAAGGATTATTAAAGGAAATGGATGACCATGGGGATCATAGTTAATTGTCTGAAACAGAATCCGCCCTTTTCACCTGCCAAACACATGCCCACTTCTCCTCTCTGGGGATAATAAAAACTAACCAGCAAACTGACAGAGGGCCTGACCCCCCCCCATCCACATCCACCACACACAAAAAAAAACCGTACCCTTCAGCTACTAATTTTAATACTAACTTGCAAAATTTCCCTGCATTTTAAAACAATGGAAAAATGGTGGAGGAATGATACTTAGAAGAATGGCTTCTTGTCAGTCTCCACTAACAAAAATAGGCAACACCAAGTCAGCTACTCCTCAGCATAGTTATGTGCGTCGCTGCCTTCTTGGGTTTCAGGAGGCACAAACAAAGGTTCTCACAATTATGGTGAAACGCTGAACATCTGCAAATAATTTTCAACGTAGTGGTTAATTGAAAAGCTCTGCGGCATAGTTCTTGGAACAAGCCAGTTACCTGTTCCCACGCAAAGAGGAGTATATAGAGCCATGGTGGATTTCCAGCTGATGAAGTAAAGGATTATTAAAGGAACGGGATGACCATGGGGATCATCGTTAATTCTCTGAAACAGAATCCGCCCTTTTCACCTGCCAAACACATGCCCACTTCTCCTCTCTGGGGACAATAAAAACTAACCAGCGAACTGAAAGAGGGCCTGACCCCCCCATCCACATTGACCATACACACACAAAAAAAAACCGTACCCTCCAGCTACTAATTATAATGCTAACTTGCAAAATTTCCCTGCATTTAAAAATAATGGAAAAATGGTGGTGGGATCATACTTAGAAGAATGGCTTCTTGTCAGTCTCCACTCACAAAAATAGGCAACACCAAGTCAGCTACTCCTCAGCATAGTAATGTCCGTCGCAGCCTTCTAGGGTTTCAAGAGGCACAAACAAAGGTTCTAACAATTATGGTAAAACGCTGAACACCTGCAAATAATTTTCAACGTAGTGGTTAATTGAAAAGCTCTGCGGCATACTTCTTGGAACAAGGCAGTTACCTGTTCCCACGCAAAGAGGAGTATATAGAACCATGGTGGATTTCCAGCTGATGAAGTAAAGGATTATTAAAGGAACGGGATGACCATGGGGATCATCGTTAATTCTCTGAAACAGAATCCGCCCTTTTCTCCTGCCAAACACATGCCCACTTCTCCTCTCTGGGGATAATAAAAACTAACCAGCGAACTGACAGATGGCCTGACCCCCCCATCCACATCGACCACACACACAAAAAAAAAACCGTACCCTCCAGCTACTAATTATAATGCTAACTTGCAAAATTTCCCTGCATTTTAAAACAATGGAAAAATAGTGGTGGGATGATACTTAGAAGAATGGCTTCCTGTCAGTCTCCACTAACAAAAATAGGCAACACCAAGTCAGCTACTCCTCAGCATAGTTATGTCCGTCGCAGCCTTCTAGGGTTTCAAGAGGCACAAACAAAGGTTCTAACAATTATGGTCAAACGCTGAACACCTGCAAATAATATTCAACGTAGTGGTTAAATGAAAATCTCTGCGGCATACTTCTTGGAACTAGCCAGTTACCTGTTCCCACGCAAAGAGGAGTATATAGAACCATGGTGGATTTCCATCTGATGAAGTAAAGGATTATTAAAGGAACGGGATGACCATGGGGATCATCGTTAATTCTCTGAAAAAGAATCCGCCCTTTTAACCTGCCAAACACATGCCCACTTCTCCTCTCTGGGGATAATAAAAACTAACCAGCGAACTGACAGAGGGCCTCACCCCCCCCATCCACATCGACCACACACACAAAAAAAACCGTACCCTCCAGCTACTAATTATAATGCTAACTTGCAAAATTTCCCTGCATTTTAAAACAATGGAAAAATGGTGGTGGGATCATACTTAGAAGAATGGCTTCTTGTCTGTCTCCACTAACAAAAATAGGCAACACCAAGTCAGCTACTCCTCAGCATAGTTATGTCCGTCGCAGCCTTCTTGGGTTTCAGGAAGGACATACAAACGTTATCAAAATTATGGTGAAACGCTGAAAACCTGCAAATAATTTTCAACGTACTGGTTAATTTGAAAACTCTCCAGCATAATTCTTGGAACAAGCCAGGTACCTGTGCCCACGCATAGAGGAGTATATAGAAACATGGTGGAATCCCAGCTGATGAAGCAAAGGATTCTTAAAGGAATGAGATGACCAAGCGGATCCTGTTTAATTCTCTGAAACAGAATCCGCACTTTTCACCTGCCAAACACATGTCCACTACTCTTCTCTGGGGAAAATAAAAACAAACCAGCGATCTGACAGAGGGCCTGATCCCGACCATCCACATCGACCACACACAAAAAAAAAACCGTACCCTCCAGCTACTAATTATAATGCTAACTTGCAAAATTTCCCTGCATTTTAAAACAATGGAAAAATGGTGGTGGGATGATACTTAGAAGAATGGCTTCTTGTCAGTCTCCACTAACATAAATAGGCAACACCAAGTCAGCTACGCCTCAGCATAGTTATGTCAGTAGCAGCCATATTTGGTTTCAGTAGGCACATACACACGTTATCACAATTATGGTGAAACGCTGAAAACCTGCAAAGGATTGTCAACATACTGGTTAATTGAAAAGCTCTGAGGCATACTTCTTGGAACTAGCCAGTTTCCTGTGCCCACGCATAGACAAGTATATAGAACCATGGTGGACTCCCAGCTCATGAAGCAAAGGATTCTTAAAGGAACGGGATTACCATTTGGATCCTGTTTAATTCTCTGAAACAGATCCGCAGTTTTCACCTGCCATACTAATACCACTTGTCCTCTCTGGGGATAATAAAAACCAACCGGGGAACTGACAGAGGGCCTAACCAAGACATCCACACCGACCCCACAGGAAAAAAAAAAAAAAAAACACCGTAGCCTCCAGCTACTAATTATAATGCTAACTTGCAAAATTTTCCTGCATTTTTAAACAATGGAAAAATGATGGTGAGATGATACTTACAAGAATGGATTCTTGTCAATCTCCACTAACAAAAATAGGCAACACCAAGTCAGCTACTCCTCAGCATAGTTTTGTCCGTCGCAGCCTTCTAGGGTTTAAGGAGGCACAAACAAAGGTTCTGACAATTATGGTAGAACGCTGAACACCTGCAAATAATTTTCAACGTAGTGGTTAATTGAAAAGCTCTGCGGCATACTTCTTGGAACAAGCCAGTTACCTGTTCCAAGGCAAAGAGGAGTATATAGAACCATGGTGGATTTCCAGCTGATGAAGTAAAGGATTATTAAAGGAACGGGATGACCATGGGGATCATCGTTAATTCTCTGAAACAGAATCCGCCCTTTTCACCTGCCAAACACATGCCCACTTCTCCTCTCTGGGGATAATAAAACTAACCAGCGAACTGACAGAGGGCCTGACCCCCACCATCCACATGGACCACACACAAAAAAAAAACCGTACCCTCCAGCTACTAATTATAATGCTAACTTGCAAAATTTCCCTGCATTTTAAAACAATGGAAAAATGGTGGTGGGATGAGACTTAGAAGAATGGCTTCTTGTCAGTCTCCACTAACAAAAATAGGCAACACCAAGTCAGCTACTCCTCAGCATAGTTATGTCCGTCGCAGCCTCCTTGGGTTTCAGGAGGCACAAACAAAGGTTCTCACAATTATGGTGAAACGCTGAACACCTGCAAATAATTTTCAACGTAGTGGTTAATTGAAAAGCTCTGCGGCATTCTTCTTGGAACAAGGCAGTTACCTGTTCCCACGCAAAGAGGAGTATAGAGAACCATGGTGGATTTCCAGCTGATGAAGTAAAGGATTATTAAAGGAAAGGGATCACCATGGGGATCATCGTTAATTCTCTGAAACAGAATCCGCCCTTTTCACCTGCCAAACACATGCCCACTTCTCCTCTCTGGGGATAATAAAAACTAACCAGCGAACTGACAGAGGGCCTGACCCCCCCCATCCACATCGACCACACACAAAAAAAAAAAACCGTACCCTCCAGCTACTAATTATAATGCTAACTTGCAAAATTTCCCTGCATTTTAAAACAATGGAAAAATGGTGGTGGGATGTTACTTAGAAGAATGGCTTCTTGTCAGTCTCCACTAACAAAAATAGGCAACACCAAGTCAGCTACTCCTCAGCATAGCTATGTCCATCGCAGCATTCTTGGGTTTCAGGAGGCACAAACAAACGTTATCACAATTATGGTGAAACGCTGAACACCTGCAAATAATTTTCAACGTAGTTGTTAATTGAAAAGCTCTGCGGCATACTTCTTGGAAAAAGGCAGTTCCCTGTTCCCACGCAAAGAGGAGTATAGAGAACCATGGTGGATTTCCAGCTGATGAAGTAAAGGATTATTAAAGGAACGGGATGACCATGGGGATCATCGTTAATTCTCTGAAACAGAATCCGCCCTTTTCACCTGCCAAACACATGCCCACTTCTCCTCTCTGGGGATAATAAAAACTAACCAGCGAACTGACAGAGGGCCTGACCCCCCCCATCCACATCGACCACACACAAAAAAAAAAACCGTACCCTCCAGCTACTAATTATAATGCTAACTTGCAAAATTTCCCTGCATTTTAAAACAATGGAAAAATGGTGGTGGGATGTTACTTAGAAGAATGGCTTCTTGTCTGTCTCCACTAACAAAAATAGGCAACACCAAGTCAGCTACTCCTCAGCATAGTTATGTCCGTCGCAGCCTTCTTGGGTTTCAGGAGGGACATACAAACGTTATCAAAATTATGGTGAAACGCTGAAAACCTGCAAATAATTTTCAACGTACTGGTTAATTTGAAAACTCTCCAGCATAATTCTTGGAACAAGCCAGGTACCTGTGCCCACGCATAGAGGAGTATATAGAAACATGGTGGAATCCCAGCTGATGAAGCAAAGGATTCTTTTTTTTTTTTTTTCATTTAAAAATTTGTTTTTTATTTTCCAACAATACACAGTCATTGCCATTTTTACATATTTATGATGAAATGGTTGATAGCTATGAGATATTACTTATTTTTTAATGTCAACTAGAGTCAGCAATTAAAATCAGAATGTACTTCAATAGAAATAAAGTTTAGTAACTGGCCATTTTTGGTGATTAATTCATTTTTCTTATAAGTGGCTTCTATTTTTCCAGATTTGGATATCAGAAGCACATGAACAGATGTCACAAGTTTATGTAAACAAAGAATTGGCTACAATAAAGAGTAAAGCCTTATTAAATGAGGAAACAATGAGCTCTGGGATTATTGAAAGGTATTCTTAATACTTTCTTTTGTTTACAGAATATGCAAAAGCAGAAAAGGATTTATATAAGTAGCAAAGAGGTATTGTGGCCCCAGCTACACATTCTAGGAACACATTAAGCACTTTTGTCTCAAACATCCACACTTTCTGCTCATGCTGTTGCTTCTTTAGGGAATTCTCTTTATTTTGATTGTTTTTTTTTTTTTTAATTTTATTTTATTTATTTATTTTTTTTAAAAACAATAGTTTCATATTTTTTCACCCACCCCCCCTTTCCCGAGTCAGCACCTTCAAGTGTTACCACTCCCCAAACGGTGCGCAATGCACTCATTGTGTAGGCATACCCCCATCCCCTCCCCCATCCCCCACCTCAGTCTGATGTCCAATTGGTGTCGTTCCCAGATTTGTATTTAGGTGATGATCAGGGAAACCAATTTTCTGGTGAGTACATGTGATGCTTGTTTTTCCATTCTTGGGATACTTCACTTAATAGAATGGGTTCCAACTCTCTCCAGGAGAACCATAGAGATGTCGTATCTTCATCATTCCTTATAGCTGAGTAATATTCCATGGTATACATATACCACAGTTTACTAATCCAATCATGTATTGATGGGCATTTGGGTTGTTTCCACATCTTTGCTATTGTGAATTGTGCTGCTATAAACATTTGGGTACATGTGCCTTTGTTACAGAATGACCTTTTTTCCTTTGGGTATATGCCCAGTAGTGGGATTGCTGGGTCAAATGGCAGGTCTACTTGAATCTGTTTAAGATACCTCCATAATGCTTTCCACAAGGGTTGCACTAGTTTGCAGTCCCACCAGCAGTGTATTAGTGTTCCTGTCTCTCCACACCCACGCCAACATGTGTTGTTTTGGGTTTTTTTGATAAAGGCCATTCTCACTGGGGTTAAGTGATATCTCATTGTGGTTTTGATATTTGCATTTCCCTGATGATTAGAGATGTTGAACACTTTTTCTTATGTTTGTTAGCCATTTTTATATCTTCTTTTGAAAAATTTCTATTCATGTCCTTTGCCCAATTTTGATAGGGTTGCTTGATTTTTTCTTGCTGATTTTCCTGAGTTCTAAATAGATTCTTGTTATCAGTCCTTTATCTGATGAGTAGTATGCAAAAATTTTTTCCCATTCTGTAGGTGGTCTGTTTATTCTCTGGATTGTTTCTTTGGCTGTGCAGAAGCTTTTTAATTTAATCATGTCCCATTCATTAATTTTTGTTGCTGCTGTGATTGCCTTGGGGGTCTTCTTCATAAATTCTTTGCCTAGGCCAATGTCTGTAAGAGTCTAAGCAAAGGATTCTTAAAGGAATGAGATGACCATGCGGATCCTGTTTAATTCTCTGAAACAGAATCCGCACTTTTCACCTGCCAAACACACGCCCACTACTCTTCTCTGGGGATAATAAAAACAAACCAGCGATCTGACAGAGGGCCTGATCAACACATCCACACTGACCCCACAGGAAAAAAAAAAAAAAACACCGTAGCCTCCAGCTACTAATTATAATGCTAACTTGCAAAACTTTCCTGCATTTTTAAACAACGGAAAAATGATGGTGAGATGATACTTAGAAGAATGGCTTCTTGTCAGTCTCCACTAACAAAAATAGGCAACACCAAGTCAGCTACTCCTCAGCATAGTTATGTCCGTCGCAGCCTTCTTGGGTTTCAGGAGGCACAAACACACGTTATCACAATTATGGTGAAACGCTGAACACCTGCAAATAATTTTCAACGTAGTGGTTAATTGAAAATCTCTGCGGCATACTTCTTGGAACAAGCCAGTTACCTGTTCCCACGCAAAGAGGAGTATAGAGAACCATGGTGGATTTCCAGCTGATGAAGTAAAGGATTATTAAAGGAACGGGATGACCATGGGGATCATCGTTAATTCTCTGAAACAGAATCCGCCCTTTTCACCTGCCAAACACATGCCCACTTCTCCTCTCTGGGGATAATAAAAACTAACCAGCGAACTGACAGAGGGCCTGACCCCCCCCATCCACATCGACCACACAAAAAAAAAAAAAACCGTACCCTCCAGCTACTAATTATAATGCTAACTTGCAAAATTTCCCTGCATTTTAAAACAATGGAAAAATGGTTGTGGGATGATACTTAGAAGAATGGCTTCTTGACAGTCTCCACTAAGAAAAATAGGCAACACCAAGTCAGCTACGCCTCAGCATAGTTATGTCCGTCGCAGCCTTCTTGGGTTTCAGGAGGGACATACAAACGTTATCAAAATTATGGTGAAACGCTGAACACCTGCAAATAATTTTCAAGGTACTGGTTAATTTGGAATCTCTCCAGCATACTTCTTGGAACAAGCCAGGTACCTGTGCCCACGCATAGAGGAGTATATAGAAACATGGTGGAATCCCAGCTGATGAAGCAAAGGATTCTTAAAGGAATGAGATGACCATGCGGATCCTGTTTAATACTCTGAAACAGAATCCGCACTTTTCACCTGCCAAACACATGCCCACTACTCTTCTCTGGGGATAATAAAAACAAACCAGCGATCTGACAGAGGGCCTGAACACCCATCCTGACCGACCCCACAAAACAAAAAAGTACCCTCCAGCTACTAATTATAATGCCAATTTGCAAAATTTCCCTGCATTTTTAAACAATGGAGAAATGATGGTGGGATGATACTTAGAAGAATGGCTTCTTGTCAGTCTCCACTGACAAAAATAGGCAACACCCAGTCAGCTACGCCTCAGCATAGTTATGTCCGTAGCAGCCATATTTGGTTTCAGTAGGCACATACACACGTTATCACAATTATTCTGAAACTCTGAAAACCTGCAAAGGATTTTCAACATACTGGTTAATTGAAAAGCTCTGAGGCATACTTCTTGGAACAAGCGAGTTTCCTGTGCCCACGCATAGAGAAGTATATAGAACCATGGTGGATTCCCAGCTCATGAAGCAAAGGATTCTTAAAGGAACGGGATTACCATGCGGATCCTGTTTAAATCTCTGAAACAGATCCGCAGTTTTCACCTGCCATACTAATACCCACTTCCCCTCTCTGGGGATAATAAAAACAAACCAGCGAACTGACAGAGGGCCTGATCAACACATCCACACCGATCCCACAGGAAAAGAAAAAAAAAAACCGTAGCCTCCAGCTACTAATTATAATGCTAACTTCCAAAACTTTCCTGCATTTTTAAACAATGGAAAAATGATGGTGAGATGATACTTAGAAGAATGGATTCTTGTCAGTCTCCAGTAACAAAAATAGGCAAAACCAAGTCAGCTACGCCTTAGCATAGTTATGTCCATCGCAGCCTTCTAGGGTTTCAGGAGGCACAAACAAAGGTTCTCACAATTATGGTAAAATGGTGAACACCTGCAAATAATTTTCAACGTAGTGGTTAATTGAAAAGCTCTGCGGAATACTTCTTGGAACAAACCAGTTACCTGTTCCCACCCAAAGAGGAATATAGAGAACCATGGTGGATTTCCAGCTGATGAAGTAAAGGATTATTAAAGGAACGGGATGACGATGGGGATCATCGTTAATTCTCTGAAACAGAAACCGCCCTTTTCACCTGCCAAACACATGCCCACTTCTCCTCTCTGGGGATAATGAAAACTAACCAGCGAACTGACAGAGGGCCTGACCCCCACCATCCACATCGACCACACACACAAAAAAAAAACCGCACTCTCCAGCTACTAATTATAATGCTAACTTGCAAAATTTCCCTGCATTTTAAAACAGTGGAAAAATGGTGGTGGGATGATACTTAGAAGAATGGCTTCTTGACAATCTCCACTAACAAAAATAGGCAACACCAAGTCAGCTACTCCTCAGTATAGTTATGTCCATCGCAGCCTTCTTGGGTTTCAGGAGGCACAAACAAAGGTTCTCACAATTATGGTAAAACGCTGAACACCTGCAAATAATTTTCAACGTAGTGGTTAATTGAAAAGCTCTGCGGCATACTTCTTGGAACAAGGCAGTTACCTGTTCCCACGCAAAGAGGAGTATATAGAACCATGGTGGATTTCCAGCTGATGAAGTAAAGGATTATTAAAGGAACGGGATGACAATGGGGATCATCGTTAATTCTCTGAAACATAATCCGCCCTTTTCACCTGCCAAACACATGCCCACTTCTCCTCTCTCGGGATAATAAAAACTAACGAGGGAACTGACACAGGGCCTGACCCCCCCCCAATCCACATCGACCACACACAAAAAAAAAAAACCGTACCCTCCAGCTACTAATTATAATGCTAACTTGCAAAATTTCCCTGCATTTTAAAACAATGGAAAAATGGTGGTGGGATCATACTTAGAAGAATGGCTTCTTGTCTGTCTCCACTAACAAAAATAGGCAACACCAAGTCAGCTACTCCTCAGCATAGTTATGTCCGTCGCAGCCTTCTTGGGTTTCAGGAGGGACATACAAACGTTATCAAAATTATGGTGAAACGCTGAAAACCTGCAAATAATTTTCAACGTACTGGTTAATTTGAAAACTCTCCAGCATAATTCTTGGAACAAGCCAGGTACCTGTGCCCACGCATAAAGGAGTATATAGAAACATGGTGGAATCCCAGCTGATGAAGCAAAGGATTCTTAAAGGAATGAGATGACCATGCGGATCCTGTTTAATTCTCTGAAACAGAATCCGCACTTTTCACCTGCCAAACACATGCCCACTACTCTTCATGGGGATAATAAAAACAAACCAGCGATCTGACAGAGGGCCTGAACACCCATCCTGAACGACCCCACAAAACAAAAAAGGACCCTCCAGCTACTAAATATAATGCCAATTTGCAAAATTTCCCTGCATTTTTAAACAATGGAGAAATGATGGTGGGATGATACTTAGAAGAATGGCTTCTTGTCAGTCTCCACTGACAAAAATGGGCAACACCAAGTCAGGTACGCCTCAGCATAGTTATGTCCGTAGCAGCCATATTTGGTTTCAGTAGGCACATACACACGTTATCACAATTATGGTGAAACGCTGAAAACCTGCAAAGGATTGTCAACATACTGGTTAATTGAAAAGCTCTGCGGCATACTTCTTGGAACTAGCCAGTTTCCTGTGCCCACGCATAGACAAGTATATAGAACCATGGTGG
Organism: Eulemur rufifrons; assembly: GCF_041146395.1. Taxonomy (NCBI): domain Eukaryota; kingdom Metazoa; phylum Chordata; class Mammalia; order Primates; family Lemuridae; genus Eulemur; species Eulemur rufifrons. The sequence continues at coordinate 94,923 of NW_027182892.1, forward strand.
ATTCCCAGCTCATGAAGCAAAGGATTCTTAAAGGAACGGGATTACCATGCGGATCCTGTTTAATTCTCTGAAACAGATCCGCAGTTTTCACCTGCCATACTAATACCCACTTCTCCTCTCTGGGGATAATAAAAACCAACCGGGGAACTGACAGAGGGCCTGACCAACACATCCACAGCGAGCCCACAGGAAAAAAAAAAAAAAACACTGTAGCCTCCAGCTACTAATTATAATGCTAACTTGCAAAATTTTCCTGCATTTTTAAACAATGGAAAAATGATGGTGAGATGATACTTACAGGAATGGATTCTTGTCAGTCTCCACTAACAAAAATAGGCAATACCAAGTCAGCTACGCCTCAGCATAGTTATGTCCGTCGCAGCCTTCTTGGGTTTCAGGAGGCACAAACAAACGTTATCACAATTATGGTGAAACGCTGAAAACCTGCAAATAATTTTCAACGTACTGGTTAATTGAAAAGCTCTGCGGCATACTACTTGGAACAAGCCAGTTACCTGTTCCCACGAAAAGAGGAGTATAGAGAACCATGGTGGATTTCCAGCTGATGAAGTAAAGGATTATTAAAGGAACGGGATGACCATGGGGATCATCGTTAATTCTCTGAAACAGAATCCGCCCTTTTCACCTGCCAAACACATGCCCACTTCTCCTCTCTGGGGATAATAAAAACTAACCAGCGAACTGACAGAGGGCCTGCCGCCCCCATCCACATTGACCACACACACAAAAAAAAAAAACCGTACCCTCCAGCTACTAATTATAATGCTAACTTGCAAAATTTCCCTGCATTTTAAAACAATGGAAAAATGGTGGTGGGATGATACTTAGAAGAATGGCTTCTTGTCAGTCTCCACTAACAAAAATAGGCAACACCAAGTCAGCTACTCCTCAGCATAGTTATGTGCGTCGCTGCCTTCTTGGGTTTCAGGAGGCACAAACAAAGGTTCTCACAATTATGGTGAAACGCTGAACATCTGCAAATAATTTTCAACGTAGTGGTTAATTGAAAAGCTCTGCGGCATAGTTCTTGGAACAAGCCAGTTACCTGTTCCCACGCAAAGAGGAGTATATAGAGCCATGGTGGATTTCCAGCTGATGAAGTAAAGGATTATTAAAGGAACGGGATGACCATGGGGATCATCGTTAATTCTCTGAAACAGAATCCGCCCTTTTCACCTGCCAAACACATGCCCACTTCTCCTCTCTGGGGACAATAAAAACTAACCAGCGAACTGACAGAGGGCCTGACCCCCCCATCCACATTGACCATACACACACAAAAAAAAACCGTACCCTCCAGCTACTAATTATAATGCTAACTTGCAAAATTTCCCTGCATTTAAAAATAATGGAAAAATGGTGGTGGGATCATACTTAGAAGAATGGCTTCTTGTCAGTCTCCACTCACAAAAATAGGCAACACCAAGTCAGCTACTCCTCAGCATAGTAATGTCCGTCGCAGCCTTCTAGGGTTTCAAGAGGCACAAACAAAGGTTCTAACAATTATGGTAAAACGCTGAACACCTGCAAATAATTTTCAACGTAGTGGTTAATTGAAAAGCTCTGCGGCATACTTCTTGGAACAAGGCAGTTACCTGTTCCCACGCAAAGAGGAGTATATAGAACCATGGTGGATTTCCAGCTGATGAAGTAAAGGATTATTAAAGGAACGGGATGACCATGGGGATCATCGTTAATTCTCTGAAACAGAATCCGCCCTTTTCTCCTGCCAAACACATGCCCACTTCTCCTCTCTGGGGATAATAAAAACTAACCAGAGAACTGACAGATGGCCTGACCCCCCCATCCACATCGACCACACACACAAAAAAAAAACCGTACCCTCCAGCTACTAATTATAATGCTAACTTGCAAAATTTCCCTGCATTTTAAAACAATGGAAAAATAGTGGTGGGATGATACTTAGAAGAATGGCTTCCTGTCAGTCTCCACTAACAAAAATAGGCAACACCAAGTCAGCTACTCCTCAGCATAGTTATGTCCGTCGCAGCCTTCTAGGGTTTCAAGAGGCACAAACAAAGGTTCTAACAATTATGGTCTAACGCTGAACACCTGCAAATAATATTCAACGTAGTGGTTAAATGAAAATCTCTGCGGCATACTTCTTGGAACTAGCCAGTTACCTGTTCCCACGCAAAGAGGAGTATATAGAACCATGGTGGATTTCCATCTGATGAAGTAAAGTATTATTAAAGGAACGGGATGACCATGGGGATCATCGTTAATTCTCTGAAAAAGAATCCGCCCTTTTAACCTGCCAAACACATGCCCACTTCTCCTCTCTGGGGATAATAAAAACTAACCAGCGAACTGACAGAGGGCCTCACCCCCCCCATCCACATCGACCACACACACAAAAAAAACCGTACCCTCCAGCTACTAATTATAATGCTAACTTGCAAAATTTCCCTGCATTTTAAAACAATGGAAAAATGGTGGTGGGATCATACTTAGAAGAATGGCTTCTTGTCTGTCTCCACTAACAAAAATAGGCAACACCAAGTCAGCTACTCCTCAGCATAGTTATGTCCGTCGCAGCCTTCTTGGGTTTCAGGAAGGACATACAAACGTTATCAAAATTATGGTGAAACGCTGAAAACCTGCAAATAATTTTCAACGTACTGGTTAATTTGAAAACTCTCCAGCATAATTCTTGGAACAAGCCAGGTACCTGTGCCCACGCATAGAGGAGTATATAGAAACATGGTGGAATCCCAGCTGATGAAGCAAAGGATTCTTAAAGGAATGAGATGACCAAGCGGATCCTGTTTAATTCTCTGAAACAGAATCCGCACTTTTCACCTGCCAAACACATGTCCACTACTCTTCTCTGGGGAAAATAAAAACAAACCAGCGATCTGACAGAGGGCCTGATCCCGACCATCCACATCGACCACACACAAAAAAAAAACCGTACCCTCCAGCTACTAATTATAATGCTAACTTGCAAAATTTCCCTGCATTTTAAAACAATGGAAAAATGGTGGTGGGATGATACTTAGAAGAATGGCTTCTTGTCAGTCTCCACTAACATAAATAGGCAACACCAAGTCAGCTACGCCTCAGCATAGTTATGTCAGTAGCAGCCATATTTGGTTTCAGTAGGCACATACACACGTTATCACAATTATGGTGAAACGCTGAAAACCTGCAAAGGATTGTCAACATACTGGTTAATTGAAAAGCTCTGAGGCATACTTCTTGGAACTAGCCAGTTTCCTGTGCCCACGCATAGACAAGTATATAGAACCATGGTGGACTCCCAGCTCATGAAGCAAAGGATTCTTAAAGGAACGGGATTACCATTTGGATCCTGTTTAATTCTCTGAAACAGATCCGCAGTTTTCACCTGCCATACTAATACCACTTGTCCTCTCTGGGGATAATAAAAACCAACCGGGGAACTGACAGAGGGCCTAACCAACACATCCACACCGACCCCACAGGAAAAAAAAAAAAAAAAACACCGTAGCCTCCAGCTACTAATTATAATGCTAACTTGCAAAATTTTCCTGCATTTTTAAACAATGGAAAAATGATGGTGAGATGATACTTACAAGAATGGATTCTTGTCAATCTCCACTAACAAAAATAGGCAACACCAAGTCAGCTACTCCTCAGCATAGTTTTGTCCGTCGCAGCCTTCTAGGGTTTCAGGAGGCACAAACAAAGGTTCTGACAATTATGGTAGAACGCTGAACACCTGCAAATAATTTTCAACGTAGTGGTTAATTGAAAAGCTCTGCGGCATACTTCTTGGAACAAGCCAGTTACCTGTTCCAAGGCAAAGAGGAGTATATAGAACCATGGTGGATTTCCAGCTGATGAAGTAAAGGATTATTAAAGGAACGGGATGACCATGGGGATCATCGTTAATTCTCTGAAACAGAATCCGCCCTTTTCACCTGCCAAACACATGCCCACTTCTCCTCTCTGGGGATAATAAAACTAACCAGCGAACTGACAGAGGGCCTGACCCCCACCATCCACATGGACCACACACAAAAAAAAAACCGTACCCTCCAGCTACTAATTATAACGCTAACTTGCAAAATTTCCCTGCATTTTAAAACAATGGAAAAATGGTGGTGGGATGAGACTTAGAAGAATGGCTTCTTGTCAGTCTCCACTAACAAAAATAGGCAACACCAAGTCAGCTACTCCTCAGCATAGTTATGTCCGTCGCAGCCTCCTTGGGTTTCAGGAGGCACAAACAAAGGTTCTCACAATTATGGTGAAACGCTGAACACCTGCAAATAATTTTCAACGTAGTGGTTAATTGAAAAGCTCTGCGGCATTCTTCTTGGAACAAGGCAGTTACCTGTTCCCACGCATAGAGGAGTATAGAGAACCATGGTGGATTTCCAGCTGATGAAGTAAAGGATTATTAAAGGAAAGGGATCACCATGGGGATCATCGTTAATTCTCTGAAACAGAATCCGCCCTTTTCACCTGCCAAACACATGCCCACTTCTCCTCTCTGGGGATAATAAAAACTAACCAGCGAACTGACAGAGGGCCTGACCCCCCCCATCCACATCGACCACACACAAAAAAAAAAACCGTACCCTCCAGCTACTAATTATAATGCTAACTTGCAAAATTTCCCTGCATTTTAAAACAATGGAAAAATGGTGGTGGGATGTTACTTAGAAGAATGGCTTCTTGTCAGTCTCCACTAACAAAAATAGGCAACACCAAGTCAGCTACTCCTCAGCATAGCTATGTCCATCGCAGCATTCTTGGGTTTCAGGAGGCACAAACAAACGTTATCACAATTATGGTGAAACGCTGAACACCTGCAAATAATTTTCAACGTAGTTGTTAATTGAAAAGCTCTGCGGCATACTTCTTGGAACAAGGCAGTTCCCTGTTCCCACGCAAACAGGAGTATAGAGAACCATGGTGGATTTCCAGCTGATGAAGTAAAGGATTATTAAAGGAACGGGATGACCATGGGGATCATCGTTAATTCTCTGAAACAGAATCCGCCCTTTTCACCTGCCAAACACATGCCCACTTCTCCTCTCTGGGGATAATAAAAACTAACCAGCGAACTGACAGAGGGCCTGACCCCCCCCATCCACATCGACCACACACAAAAAAAAAAACCGTACCCTCCAGCTACTAATTATAATGCTAACTTGCAAAATTTCCCTGCATTTTAAAACAATGGAAAAATGGTGGTGGGATGTTACTTAGAAGAATGGCTTCTTGTCAGTCTCCACTAACAAAAATAGGCAACACCAAGTCAGCTACTCCTCAGCATAGCTATGTCCATCGCAGCATTCTTGGGTTTCAGGAGGCACAAATAAACGTTATCACAATTATGGTGAAACGCTGAACACCTGCAAATAATTTTCAACGTAGTTGTTAATTGAAAAGCTCTGCGGCATACTTCTTGGAAAAAGGCAGTTCCCTGTTCCCACGCAAAGAGGAGTATAGAGAACCATGGTGGATTTCCAGCTGATGAAGTAAAGGATTATTAAAGGAACGGGATGACCATGGGGATCATCGTTAATTCTCTGAAACAGAATCCGCCCTTTTCACCTGCCAAACACATGCCCACTTCTCCTCTCTGGGGATAATAAAAACCAACCGGGGAACTGACAGAGGGCCTGACCCCCCCCACATCCACAGCGACCACACACTAAAAAAAAACAAACTGTACCCTCCAGTTACTAATTATAATGCTAACTTGCAAAATTTCCCTGCATTTTAAAACAATGGAAAAATGGTGGTGGGATGATACTTAGAAGAATGGCTTCTTGTCTGTCTCCACTAACAAAAATAGGCAACACCAAGTCAGCTACTCCTCAGCATAGTTATGTCCGTCGCAGCCTTCTTGGGTTTCAGGAGGGACATACAAACGTTATCAAAATTATGGTGAAACGCTGAAAACCTGCAAATAATTTTCAACGTACTGGTTAATTTGAAAACTCTCCAGCATAATTCTTGGAACAAGCCAGGTACCTGTGCCCACGCATAGAGGAGTATATAGAAACATGGTGGAATCCCAGCTGATGAAGCAAAGGATTCTTTTTTTTTTTTTTTCATTTAAAAATTTGTTTTTTATTTTCCAACAATACACAGTCATTGCCATTTTTACATATTTATGATGAAATGGTTGATAGCTATGAGATATTACTTATTTTTTAATGTCAACTAGAGTCAGCAATTAAAATCAGAATGTACTTCAATAGAAATAAAGTTTAGTAACTGGCCATTTTTGGTGATTAATTCATTTTTCTTATAAGTGGCTTCTATTTTTCCAGATTTGGATATCAGAAGCACATGAACAGATGTCACAAGTTTATGTAAACAAAGAATTGGCTACAATAAAGAGTAAAGCCTTATTAAATGAGGAAACAATGAGCTCTGGGATTATTGAAAGGTATTCTTAATACTTTCTTTTGTTTACAGAATATGCAAAAGCAGAAAAGGATTTATATAAGTAGCAAAGAGGTATTGTGGCCCCAGCTACACATTCTAGGAACACATTAAGCACTTTTGTCTCAAACATCCACACTTTCTGCTCATGCTGTTGCTTCTTTAGGGAATTCTCTTTATTTTGATTGTTTTTTTTTTTTTTAATTTTATTTTATTTATTTATTTTTTTTAAAAACAATAGTTTCATATTTTTTCACCCACCCCCCCTTTCCCGAGTCAGCACCTTCAAGTGTTACCACTCCCCAAACGGTGCGCAATGCACTCATTGTGTAGGCATACCCCCATCCCCTCCCCCATCCCCCACCTCAGTCTGATGTCCAATTGGTGTCGTTCCCAGATTTGTATTTAGGTGATGATCAGGGAAACCAATTTTCTGGTGAGTACATGTGATGCTTGTTTTTCCATTCTTGGGATACTTCACTTAATAGAATGGGTTCCAACTCTCTCCAGGAGAACCATAGAGATGTCGTATCTTCATCATTCCTTATAGCTGAGTAATATTCCATGGTATACATATACCACAGTTTACTAATCCAATCATGTATTGATGGGCATTTGGGTTGTTTCCACATCTTTGCTATTGTGAATTGTGCTGCTATAAACATTTGGGTACATGTGCCTTTGTTACAGAATGACCTTTTTTCCTTTGGGTATATGCCCAGTAGTGGGATTGCTGGGTCAAATGGCAGGTCTACTTGAATCTGTTTAAGATACCTCCATAATGCTTTCCACAAGGGTTGCACTAGTTTGCAGTCCCACCAGCAGTGTATTAGTGTTCCTGTCTCTCCACACCCACGCCAACATGTGTTGTTTTGGGTTTTTTTGATAAAGGCCATTCTCACTGGGGTTAAGTGATATCTCATTGTGGTTTTGATTTGCATTTCCCTGATGATTAGAGATGTTGAACACTTTTTCTTATGTTTGTTAGCCATTTTTATATCTTCTTTTGAAAAATTTCTATTCATGTCCTTTGCCCAATTTTGATAGGGTTGCTTGATTTTTTCTTGCTGATTTTCCTGAGTTCTAAATAGATTCTTGTTATCAGTCCTTTATCTGATGAGTAGTATGCAAAAATTTTTTCCCATTCTGTAGGTGGTCTGTTTATTCTCTGGATTGTTTCTTTGGCTGTGCAGAAGCTTTTTAATTTAATCATGTCCCATTCATTAATTTTTGTTGCTGCTGTGATTGCCTTGGGGGTCTTCTTCATAAATTCTTTGCCTAGGCCAATGTCTGTAAGAGTCTAAGCAAAGGATTCTTAAAGGAATGAGATGACCATGCGGATCCTGTTTAATTCTCTGAAACAGAATCCGCAATTTTCACCTGCCAAACACACGCCCACTACTCTTCTCTGGGGATAATAAAAACAAACCAGCGATCTGACAGAGGGCCTGATCAACACATCCACACTGACCCCACAGGAAAAAAAAAAAAAACACCGTAGCCTCCAGCTACTAATTATAATGCTAACTTGCAAAACTTTCCTGCATTTTTAAACAACGGAAAAATGATGGTGAGATGATACTTAGAAGAATGGCTTCTTGTCAGTCTCCATTAACAAAAATAGGCAACACCAAGTCAGCTACTCCTCAGCATAGTTATGTCCGTCGCAGCCTTCTTGGGTTTCAGGAGGCACAAACACACGTTATCACAATTATGGTGAAACGCTGAACACCTGCAAATAATTTTCAACGTAGTGGTTAATTGAAAATCTCTGCGGCATACTTCTTGGAACAAGCCAGTTACCTGTTCCCACGCAAAGAGGAGTATAGAGAACCATGGTGGATTTCCAGCTGATGAAGCAAAGGATTATTAAAGGAACGGGATGACCATGGGGATCATCGTTAATTCTCTGAAACAGAATCCGCCCTTTTCACCTGCCAAACACATGCCCACTTCTCCTCTCTGGGGATAATAAAAACTAACCAGCGAACTGACAGAGGGCCTGACCCCCCCCATCCACATCGACCACACAAAAAAAAAAAAAACCGTACCCTCCAGCTACTAATTATAATGCTAACTTGCAAAATTTCCCTGCATTTTAAAACAATGGAAAAATGGTTGTGGGATGATACTTAGAAGAATGGCTTCTTGACAGTCTCCACTAAGAAAAATAGGCAACACCAAGTCAGCTACGCCTCAGCATAGTTATGTCCGTCGCAGCCTTCTTGGGTTTCAGGAGGGACATACAAACGTTATCAAAATTATGGTGAAACGCTGAACACCTGCAAATAATTTTCAAGGTACTGGTTAATTTGTAATCTCTCCAGCATACTTCTTGGAACAAGCCAGGTACCTGTGCCCACGCATAGAGGAGTATATAGAAACATGGTGGAATCCCAGCTGATGAAGCAAAGGATTCTTAAAGGAATGAGATGACCATGCGGATCCTGTTTAATACTCTGAAACAGAATCCGCACTTTTCACCTGCCAAACACATGCCCACTACTCTTCTCTGGGGATAATAAAAACAAACCAGCGATCTGACAGAGGGCCTGAACACCCATCCTGACCGACCCCACAAAACAAAAAAGTACCCTCCAGCTACTAATTATAATGCCAATTTGCAAAATTTCCCTGCATTTTTAAACAATGGAGAAATGATGGTGGGATGATACTTAGAAGAATGGCTTCTTGTCAGTCTCCACTGACAAAAATAGGCAACACCCAGTCAGCTACGCCTCAGCATAGTTATGTCCGTAGCAGCCATATTTGGTTTCAGTAGGCACATACACACGTTATCACAATTATTCTGAAACTCTGAAAACCTGCAAAGGATTGTCAACATACTGGTTAATTGAAAAGCTCTGAGGCATACTTCTTGGAACAAGCGAGTTTCCTGTGCCCACGCATAGAGAAGTATATAGAACCATGGTGGATTCCCAGCTCATGAAGCAAAGGATTCTTAAAGGAACGGGATTACCATGCGGATCCTGTTTAAATCTCTGAAACAGATCCGCAGTTTTCACCTGCCATACTAATACCCACTTCCCCTCTCTGGGGATAATAAAAACAAACCAGCGAACTGACAGAGGGCCTGATCAACACATCCACACCGATCCCACAGGAAAAGAAAAAAAAAAACCGTAGCCTCCAGCTACTAATTATAATGCTGACTTCCAAAACTTTCCTGCATTTTTAAACAATGGAAAAATGATGGTGAGATGATACTTAGAAGAATGGATTCTTGTCAGTCTCCAGTAACAAAAATAGGCAAAACCAAGTCAGCTACGCCTTAGCATAGTTATGTCCATCGCAGCCTTCTAGGGTTTCAGGAGGCACAAACAAAGGTTCTCACAATTATGGTAAAATGGTGAACACCTGCAAATAATTTTCAACGTAGTGGTTAATTGAAAAGCTCTGCGGAATACTTCTTGGAACAAACCAGTTACCTGTTCCCACCCAAAGAGGAATATAGAGAACCATGGTGGATTTCCAGCTGATGAAGTAAAGGATTATTAAAGGAACGGGATGACGATGGGGATCATCGTTAATTCTCTGAAACAGAAACCGCCCTTTTCACCTGCCAAACACATGCCCACTTCTCCTCTCTGGGGATAATGAAAACTAACCAGCGAACTGACAGAGGGCCTGACCCCCACCATCCACATCGACCACACACACAAAAAAAAACCGCACTCTCCAGCTACTAATTATAATGCTAACTTGCAAAATTTCCCTGCATTTTAAAACAGTGGAAAAATGGTGGTGGGATGATACTTAGAAGAATGGCTTCTTGACAATCTCCACTAACAAAAATAGGCAACACCAAGTCAGCTACTCCTCAGTATAGTTATGTCCATCGCAGCCTTCTTGGGTTTCAGGAGGCACAAACAAAGGTTCTCACAATTATGGTAAAACGCTGAACACCTGCAAATAATTTTCAACGTAGTGGTTAATTGAAAAGCTCTGCGGCATACTTCTTGGAACAAGGCAGTTACCTGTTCCCACGCAAAGAGGAGTATATAGAACCATGGTGGATTTCCAGCTGATGAAGTAAAGGATTATTAAAGGAACGGGATGACAATGGGGATCATTGTTAATTCTCTGAAACATAATCCGCCCTTTTCACCTGCCAAACACATGCCCACTTCTCCTCTCTGGGGATAATAAAAACTAACGAGGGAACTGACACAGGGCCTGACCCCCCCCCAATCCACATCGACCACACACAAAAAAAAAAATCCGTACCCTCCAGCTACTAATTATAATGCTAACTTGCAAAATTTCCCTGCATTTTAAAACAATGGAAAAATGGTGGTGGGATCATACTTAGAAGAATGGCTTCTTGTCTGTCTCCACTAACAAAAATAGGCAACACCAAGTCAGCTACTCCTCAGCATAGTTATGTCCGTCGCAGCCTTCTTGGCTTTCAGCAGGCACATACAAACGTTATCAAAATTATGGTGAAACGCTGAAAACCTGCAAATAATTTTCAACGTACTGGTTAATTTGAAAACTCTCCAGCATAATTCTTGGAACAAGCCAGGTACCTGTGCCCACGCATAAAGGAGTATATAGAAACATGGTGGAATCCCAGCTGATGAAGCAAAGGATTCTTAAAGGAATGAGATGACCATGCGGATCCTGTTTAATTCTCTGAAACAGAATCCGCACTTTTCACCTGCCAAACACATGCCCACTACTCTTCATGGGGATAATAAAAACAAACCAGCGATCTGACAGAGGGCCTGAACACCCATCCTGAACGACCCCACAAAACAAAAAAGGACCCTCCAGCTACTAAATATAATGCCAATTTGCAAAATTTCCCTGCATTTTTAAACAATGGAGAAATGATGGTGGGATGATACTTAGAAGAATGGCTTCTTGTCAGTCTCCACTGACAAAAATGGGCAACACCAAGTCAGGTACGCCTCAGCATAGTTATGTCCGTAGCAGCCATATTTGGTTTCAGTAGGCACATACACACGTTATCACAATTATGGTGAAACGCTGAAAACCTGCAAAGGATTGTCAACATACTGGTTAATTGAAAAGCTCTGCGGCATACTTCTTGGAACTAGCCAGTTTCCTGTGCCCACGCATAGACAAGTATATAGAACCATGGTGGATTCCCAGCTCATGAAGCAAAGGATTCTTAAAGGAACGGGATTACCATGCGGATCCTGTTTAATTCTCTGAAACAGATCCGCAGTTTTCACCTGCCATACTAATACCCACTTCTCCTCTCTGGGGATAATAAAAACCAACCGGGGAACTGACAGAGGGCCTGACCAACACATCCACAGCGAGCCCACAGGAAAAAAAAAAAAAACACTGTAGCCTCCAGCTACTAATTATAATGCTAACTTGCAAAATTTTCCTGCATTTTTAAACAATGGAAAAATGATGGTGAGATGATACTTACAGGAATGGATTCTTGTCAGTCTCCACTAACAAAAATAGGCAATACCAAGTCAGCTACGCCTCAGCATAGTTATGTCCGTCGCAGCCTTCTTGGGTTTCAGGAGGCACAAACAAACGTTATCACAATTATGGTGAAACGCTGAAAACCTGCAAATAATTTTCAACGTACTGGTTAATTGAAAAGCTCTGCGGCATACTACTTGGAACAAGCCAGTTACCTGTTCCCACGCAAAGAGGAGTATAGAGAACCATGGTGGATTTCCAGCTGATGAAGTAAAGGTTTATTAAAGGAACGGGGTGACCATGGGGATCATCGTTAATTCTCTGAAACAGAATCCGCCTTTTTCACCTGCCAAACACATGCCCACTTCTCCTCTCTGGGGATAATAAAAACTAACCAGCGAACTGACAGAGGGCCTGCCGCCCCCATCCACATCGACCACACACACAAAAAAAAAAAACCGTACCCTCCAGCTACTAATTATAATGCTAACTTGCAAAATTTCCCTGCATTTTAAAACAATGGAAAAATGGTGGTGGGATGATACTTAGAAGAATGGCTTCTTGTCAGTCTCCACTAACAAAAATAGGCAACACCAAGTCAGCTACTCCTCAGCATAGTTATGTCCGTCGCAGCCTTCTTGGGTTTCAGGAGGCAGAAACACACGATATCACAATTATGGTGAAATGCTGAACACCTGCAAATAATTTTCAACGTACTGGTTTATTGAAAAGCTCTGCGGCATACTTCTTGGAACAAGCCAGTTACCTGTTCCCACGCAAAGAGGAGTATAGAGAACCATGGTGGATTTCCAGCTGATGAAGTAAAGGATTATTAAAGGAACGGGATGACCATGGGGATCATCGTTAATTCTCTGAAACAGAATCCGCCCTTTTCACCTGCCAAACACATGCCCACTTCTCCTCTCTGGGGATAATAAAAACTAACCAGCGAACTGACAGAGGGCCTGACCCCCACATCCACATCGACCACACACAAAAAAAAAAACCGTACCCTCCAGCTACTATTTATAATGCTAACTTGCAAAATTTCCCTGCATTTTAAAACACTGGAAAAATGGTGGTGGGATGATACTTAGAAGAATGGCTTCTTGTCAGTCTCCACTAACAAAATTGGCAACACCAAGTCAGCTACTCCTCAGCATAGTTATGTCCGTCGCAGACTTCTTGGGTTTCAGGAGGCACAAACACACGTTATCACAATTATTGTGAAACGCTGAACACCTGCAAATAATTTTCAACGTACTGGTTAATTGAAAAGCTCTGCGACATACTTCTTGGAACAAGCCAGTTACCTGTTCCCACGCAAAGAGGAGTATATAGAACCATGGTGGATTTCCAGCTGATGAAGTAAAGGATTATTAAAGGAACGGGATGACCATGGGGATCATCGTTAATTCTCTGAAACAGAATCCGCCCTTTTCACCTGCCAAACACATGCCCACTTCTCCTCTCTGGGGATAATAAAAACTAACCAGCGAACTGACAGTGGGCCTGACCCCCCCATCCACATCGACCACACACAAAAAAAAAAAACCGTACCCTCCAGCTACTAATTCTAATGCTAACTTGCAAAATTTCCCTGCATTTTAAAACAATGGAAAAATGGTGGTGTGATCATACTTAGAAGAATGGCTTCTTGTCAGTCTCCAATAACAAAAATAGGCAACACCAAGTCAGCTACTCCTCAGCATAGTTATGTCCGTCGCAGCCTTCTTGGGTTTCAGGAGGGACATACAAACGTTATCAAAATTATGGTGAAACGCTGAACACCTGCAAATAATTTTCAATGTACTGGTTAATTTGAAAACTCTCCAGCATAATTCTTGGAACAAGCCAGGTACCTGTGCCCACGCATAGAGGAGTATATAGAAACATGGTGAAATCCCAGCTGATGAAGCAAAGGATTCTTAAAGAAATGAGATGACCCTGCGGACCTTGTTTAATTCTCTGAAACAGAATCCGCACTTTTCACCTGCCAAACACATGCCCACTACTCTTCTCTGGGGATAATAAAAACAAACCAGCGATCTGACAGAGGGCCTGAACACCCATCCTGACCGACCCCACAAAACAAAAAAGTACCGTCCAGCTACTAATTATAATGCCAATTTGCAAAATTTCCCTGCATTTTTAAACAATGGAGAAATGATGGTGGGATGATACTTAGAAGAACGGCTTCTTGTCAGTCTCCATTGACAAAAATAGGCAACACCAAGTCAGCTACGACTCAGCATAATTATGTCCGTAGCAGCCATATTTGGTTTCAGTAGGCACATACACACGTTATCACAATTATGGTGAAACGCTGAAAACCTGCAAAGGATTGTCAACATACTGGTTAATTGAAAAAGCTCTGAGGCATACTTCTTGGAACTAGCCAGTTTCCTGTGCCCACGCATAGAGAAGTATATAGAACCATGGTGGATTCCCAGCTCATGAAGCAAAGGATTCTTAAAGGAACGGGATTACCATGCGGATCTTGTTTAATTCTCTGAAACAGATCCGCAGTTTTCACCTGCCATACTAATACCCACTTCTCCTCTCTGGGGATAATAAAAACCAACGGGGGAACTGACAGAGGGCCTGACCAACACATCCACACCGACCCCACAGGAAAAAAAAAAAAAAAACACTGTGGCCTCCAGCTACTAATTATAATGCTAACTTGCAAAATTTCCCTGCATTTTAAAACAATGGAAAAATGGTGGTGGGATGATACTTAGAAGAATGGCTTCTTGTCAGTCTCCACTAACAAAAATAGGCAACACCAAGTCAGCTACTCCTCAGCATAGTTATGTCCGTCGCAGCCTTCTTGGGTTTCAGGAGGCACAAACAAACGTTATCACAATTATGGTGAAACGCTGAACACCTGCAAATAATTTTCAACGTAGTGGTTAATTGAAAAGCTCTGCGGCATACTTCTTGGAACAAGGCAGTTACCTGTTCCCACGCAAAAAGAAGAGTATATAGAACCATGGTGGATTTCCAGCTGATGAAGTAAAGGATTATTAAAGGAATGGGATGACCATGGGGATCATCGTTAATTCTCTGAAACAGAATCCGCCCTTTTCACCTGCCAAACACATGCCCACTTCTCCTCTCTGGGGATAATAAAAACTAACCAGCGAACTGACAGAAGGCCTGCCCCCCTATGCACATCGACCACACACACACAAAAAAAACCGTACCTTCCAGCTACTAATTATAATGCTAACTTGCAAAATTTCCCTGCATTTTAAAACAATGGAAAAATGGTGGTGAGATGATACTTAGAAAAATGGCTTCTTGTCAGTCTCCACTAACAAAAATAGGCAACACCAAGTCAGCTACTCCTCAGCATAGCTATGTCCATCGCAGCCTTCTTGGATTTCAGGAGGCACATCAAAGTTATCACAATTATGGTGAAAGGCTGAACACCTGCAAATAATTTTCAACGTAGTGGTTAATGAAAAGCTCTGCGGCATACTTCTTGGAACAAGGCAGTTACCTGTTCCCACGCAAAGAGGAGTATATAGTACCATGGTGGATTTCCAGCAGATGAAGTAAAGGATTATTAAAGGAACGGGATGACCATGGGGATCATCGTTAATTCTCTAAAACATAATCCGCCCTTTTCACCTGCCAAACACATGCCCACTTCTCCTCTCTGGGGATAATAAAAACTAACGAGGGAACTGACACAGGGCCTGACCCCCCCCCCAATCCACATCGACCACACAAAAAAAAAAAACCGTACCCTCCAGCTACTAATTATAATGCTAACTTGCAAAATTTCCCTGCATTTTAAAACAATGGAAAAATGGTGGTGGGATCATACTTAGAAGAATGGCTTCTTGTCTGTCTCCACTAACAAAAATAGGCAACACCAAGTCAGCTACTCCTCAGCATAGTTATGTCCGTCGCAGCCTTCTTGGCTTTCAGCAGGCACATACAAACGTTATCAAAATTATGGTGAAACGCTGAAAACCTGCAAATAATTTTCAACGTACTGGTTAATTTGAAAACTCTCCAGCATAATTCTTGGAACAAGCCAGGTACCTGTGCCCACGCATAGAGGAGTATATAGAAACATGGTGGAATCCCAGCTGATGAAGCAAAGGATTCTTAAAGGAATGAGATGACCATGCGGATCCTGTTTAATTCTCTGAAACAGAATCCGCACTTTTCACCTGCCAAACACATGCCCACTACTCTTCATGGGGATAATAAAAACAAACCAGCGATCTGACAGAGGGCCTGAACACCCATCTTGAACGACCCCACAAAACAAAAAAGGACCCTCCAGCTACTAATTATAATGCCAATTTGCAAAATTTCCCTGCATTTTTAAACAATGGAGAAATGATGGTGGGATGATACTTAGAAGAATGGCTTCTTGTCAGTCTCCACTGACAAAAATAGGCAACACCAAGTCAGGTACGCCTCAGCATAGTTATGTCCGTAGCAGCCATATTTGGTTTCAGTAGGCACATACACACGTTATCACAATTATGGTGAAACGCTGAAAACCTGCAAAGGATTGTCAACATACTGGTTAATTGAAAAGCTCTGCGGCATACTTCTTGGAACTAGCCAGTTTCCTGTGCCCACGCATAGACAAGTATATAGAACCATGGTGGATTCCCAGCTCATGAAGCAAAGGATTCTTAAAGGAACGGGATTGCCATGCGGATCCTGTTTAATTCTCTGAAACGGATCCGCAGTTTTCACCTGCCATACTAATACCCACTTCTCCTCTCTGGGGATAATAAAAACGAACCGGGGAACTGACAGAGGGCCTGACCAACACATCCACACCGACCCCACAGGATAAAAAAAAAAAAAAACACCGTAGCCTCCAGCTACTAATTATAATGCTAACTTGCAAAATTTCCCTGCATTTTAAAACAATGGAAAAATGGTGGTGGGATGATACTTAGAAGAATGGCTTCTTGTCAGTCTCCACTGACAAAAATAGGCAACACCAAGTCAGCTACGCCTCAGCATAGTTATGTCCGTAGCAGCCATATTTGGTTTCAGTAGGCACATACACACCTTATCACAATTATGGTGAAACGCTGAAAACCTGCAAATAATTTTCAACATACCGGTTAATTGAAAAGCTCTGAGGCATACTTCTTGGATCAAGCCAGTTACCTGTTCCCACACAAAGAAGAGTATATAGAACCATGGTGGATTCCCAGCTCATGAAGCAAAGGATTCTTAAAGGAACGGGATTACCATGCGGATCCTGTTTAAATCTCTGAAACAGATCCGCAATTTTCACCTGCCATACTAATACCCACTTGTCCTCTCTGGGGATAATAAAAACTAACCAGCGAACTCACAGAGGGCCTGACCAACACATCCACACCGACCACACAGGAAAAAAAAAACAAAACACCGTAGCCTCCAGGTACTAATTATAATGCTAACTTGCAAAATTTTCCTGGATTTTTAAACAATGGAAAAATGATGGTGAGATGATACTTAGAAGAATGGATTATTGTCAGTCTCCACTAACAAAAATAGGCAAAACCAAGTCAGCTACGCCTCAGCATAGTTATGTCCGTCGCAGCCTTCTTGGGTTTCAGGAGGCACAAACAAACGTTATCACAATTATGGTGAAACGCTGAACACCTGCAAATAATTTTCAACGTAGTAGTTAATTGAAAAGCTCTGCGGCATACTTCTTGGAACAAGCCAGTTACTTGTTCCCCCGCAAAGAGGAGTATATAGAAACATGGTGGAATCCCATCTGATGAAGCAAAGGATTCTTAAAGGAATGAGATAACCATACGGATCCTGTTTAATTCTCTGAAACAGAATCCGCACTTTTCACCTGCCAAACACATGCCCACTACTCTTCTCTGGGGATAATAAAAACAAACCAGCGATCTGACAGAGGGCCTGAACACCCATCCTGACCGACCCCACAAAACAAAAAAGGACCCTCCAGCTACTAATTATAATGCCAATTTGCAAAATTTCCCTGCATTTTTAAACAATGGAGAAATGATGGTGGGATGACACTTAGAAGAATGGCTTCTTGTCAGTCTCCACTGACAAAAATAGGCAACACCAAGTCAGCTACGCCTCAGCATAGTTATGTCCGTAGCAGCCATATTTGGTTTCAGTAGGCACATACACACGTTATCACAACTATGGTGAAACGCTGAAAACCTGCAAAGGATTGTCAACATACTGGTTAATTGAAAAGCTCTGAGGCATACTTCTTGGAACTAGCCAGTTTCCTGTGCCCACGCATAGACAAGTATATAGAACCATGGTGGATTACCAGCTCATGAAGCACAGGATTCTTAAAGGAACGGGATTACCATGCGGATCCTGTTTAATTCTCTGAAACAGATCCGCACTTTTCACCTGCCATACTAATACCCACTTCTCCTCTCTGGGGATCATAAAAACCAACCGGGGAACTCACAGAGGGCCTGACCAACACATGCACACAGACCCCACAGGAAAAAAAAAAAACAAAACACCGTAGCCTACAGCTACTAATTATAATGCTAACTTGCAAAATTTTCCTGCATTTTTAAACAAGGGAAAAATGATGATGAGATGATACTTACAAGAATCGATTCTTGTCAGTCTCCACTAACAAAAATAGGCAAAACCAAGTCAGCTACGCCTCAGCATATTTATGTCCGTCGCAGCCTTCTTGGGTTTCAGGAGGCACAAACAAACGTTATCACAATTATGGTGAAACGCTGAACACCTGCAAATAATTTTCAACGTACTGGTTAATTGAAAAGCTCTGCGGCATACTTCTTGGAACAAGCCAGTTACCTGTTCCCACGCAAACAGGAGTATATAGAACCATGGTGGATTTCCAGCTGATGAAGTAAAGGATTATTAAAGGAACGGGATGACCATGGGGATCATCCTTAATTCTCTGAAACAGAATCCGCCCTTTTCACCTGCCAAACACACGCCCACTTGTCCTCTCTGGGGATAATAAAACCTAACCAGCGAACTGACAGAGGGCCTGCCCCCCCCAGCCACATCTACCACACAAAAAAAAAAAAACGGTACCCTCCAGCTACTAATTATAATGCTAACTTGCAAAATTTCCCTGCATTTTAAAACAATGGAAAAATGGTGGTGGGATGGTACTTAGAAGAATGGCTTCTTGTCAGTCTCCATTAACAAAAATAGGCAACACCAAGTCAGCTACTCCTCAGCATAGTTATGTCCGTCGCAGCCTTCTTGGGTTTCAGGAGGCACAAACACACGTTATCACAATTATGGTGAAATGCTGAACACCTGCAAATAATTTTCAAAGTACTGGTTAATTGAAAAGCTCTGCGGTATACTTCTTGGAACAAGCCAGTTACCTGTTCCCACGCAAAGAGGAGTATATAGAACCATGGTGGATTTCCAGCTGATGAAGTAAAGGATTATTAAAGGAACGGGATGACCATGGGGATCATCGTTAATTCTCTGAAACAGAATCCGCCCTTTTCACCTGCCAAACACATGCCCACTTCTCCTCTCTGGGGATAATAAAAACTAACCAGCGAACTGACAGATGGCCTGCCCCCCCGCATCTACATCGACCACACACACAATAAAAACGGTACCCTCCAGCTACTAATTATAATGCTAACTTGCAAAATTTCCCTGCATTTTAAAACAATGGAAAAATGGTGGTGGGATGATACTTAGAAGAATGGCTTCTTGTCAGTCTCAACTAACAAAAATAGGCAACACCAAGTCAGCTACTCCTCAGCATAGTTATGTCCGTCGCAGTCTTCTTGGGTTTCAGGAGGCACAAACAAACGTTATCACAATTATGGTGAAACGCTGAACACCTGCAAATAATTTTCAACGTAGTGGTCAATTGAAAAGCTCTGCGGCATACTTCTTGGAACAAGGCAGCTACCTGTTCCCACGCCAAGAGGAGTATATAGAACCATGGTGGATTTCCAGCTGATGAAGTAAAGGATTATTAAAGGAACGGGATGACCATGGGGATCATCGTTAATTCTCTGAAACAGAATCCGCCCTTTTCACCTGCCAAACACATGCCCACTTCTCCTCTCTGGTGATAATGAAAACTAACCAGCGAAATGACAGAGGGCCTGCCCCCCCCCCATCCACATCGACCACACACAAAAAAAAAAAACCGTACCCTCCAGCTACTAATTATAATGCTAACTTGCAAAATTTCCCTGCATTTTAAAACAATGGAAAAATGGTGGTGGGATCATACTTAGAAGAATGGCTTCTTGTCTGTCTCCACTAACAAAAATAGGCAACACCAAGTCAGCTACTCCTCAGCATAGTTATGTCCGTCGCAGCCTTCTTGGGTTTCAGGAGGAACACACAAACGTTATCAAAATTATGGTGAAACGCTGATCACCTGCAAATAATTTTCAACGTACTGGTTAATTTGAAAACTCTCCAGCATACTTCTTGGAACAAGCCAGGTACCTGTGCCCACGCATAGAGGAGTATATAGAAACATGGTGGAATCCCAGCTGACGAAGCAAAGGATTCTTAAAGGAATGAGATGACCATGCGGATCCTGTTTAATTCTCTGAAACAGAATCCGCACTTTTCACCTGCCAAACACATGCCCTCTACCCTTCTCTGGGGATAATAAAAACAAACCAGCGATCTGACAGAGGGCCTGAACACCCATCCTGACCGACCCCACAAAACAAAAAAGGACCCTCCAGCTACTAATTATAATGCCAATTTGCAAAATTTCCCTGCATTTTTAAACAATGGAGAAATGATGGTGGGATGATACTTAGAAGAATGGCTTCTTGTCAGTCTCCACTGACAAAAATAGGCAACACCAAGTCAGCTACGCCTCAGCATAGTTATGTCCCTAGCAGCCATATTTGGTTTCATTAGGCTCATACACACGTTATCACAATTATGGTGAAACGCTGAAAACCTGCAAAGGATTGTCAACATACTGGTTAATTGAAAAGCTCTGAGGCATACTTCTTGGAACTAGCCACTTTCCTGTGCCCACGCATAGAGAAGTATATAGAACCATGGTGGATTCCCAGCTCATGAAGCAAAGGATTCTTAAAGGAACGGGATTACCATGTGGATCCTGTTTAATTCTCTGAAACAGATCCGCAGTTTTCACCTGCCATACTAATACCCACTTCTCCTCTCTGGGGATAATAAAAACCAACCGGGGAACTGACAGAGGGCCTGACCAACACATCCACAGCGGGCCCACAGGAAAAAAAAAAAAACACTGTAGCCTCCAGCTACTAATTATAATGCTAACTTGCAAAATTTTCCTGCATTTTTAAACAATGGAAAAATGATGGTGAGATGATACTTACAAGAATGGATTCTTGTCAGTCTCCACTAACAAAAATAGGCAATACCAATCAGCTACGCCTCAGCATAGTTATGTCCGTCGCAGCCTTCTTGGGTTTCAGGAGGCACAAACAAACGTTATCACAATTATGGTGAAATGCTGAAAACCTGCAAATAATTTTCAACGTAGTGGTTAATTGAAAAGCTCTGCGGCATACTACTTGGAACAAGCCAGTTACCTGTTCCCACGCAAAGAGGAGTATAGAGAACCATGGTGGATTTCCAGCTGATGAAGTAAAGGATTATTAAAGGAACGGGATGACCATGGGGATCATCGTTAATTCTCTGAAACAGAATCCACCCTTTTCACCTGCCAAACACATGTCCACTTCTCCTCTCTGGTGATAATAAAAACTAACCAGCGAACTGACAGAGGGCCTGACCCCCACCATCCACATCGACCACACAAAAAAAAAAAACCGTACCCTCCAGCTACTAATTATAATGCTAACTTGCAAAATTTCCCTGCATTTTAAAACAATGGAAAAATGGTGGTGAGATGAGACTTAGAAGAATGGCTTCTTGTCAGTCTCCACTAACAAAAATAGGCAACACCAAGTCAGTTACTCCTCAGCATAGTCATGTCCGTCGCAGCCTTCTTGGGTTTCAGGAGGCACAAACACACGTTATCACAATTATGGTGAAACGCTGAACACCTGCAAATAATTTTCAACGTAGTGGTTAATTGAAAAGCTCTGCGGCATACTTCTTGGTACAAGCCAGTTACCTGTTCCCACGCAAAGAGGAGTATAGAGAACCATGGTGGATTTCCAGCTGATGAAGTAAAGGATTATTAAAGGAAAGGGATGACCATGGGGATCATCGTTAATTCTCTGAAACAGAATCCGCCCTTTTCACCTGCCAAACACATGCCCACTTCTCCTCTCTGGGGTTAATAAAAACTAACCAGCGAACTGACAGAGGGCCTGACCCCCCCCCCATCCACATCGACCACACACACAAAAAAAAAACCGTACCCTCCAGCTACTAATTTTAATGCTAACTTGCAAAATTTCCGTGCATTTTAAAACAATGGAAAAATGGTGGTGGGATGATACTTAGAAGAATGGCTTCTTGTCAGTCTCCACTAACAAAAATAGGCAACACCAAGTCAGCTACTCCTCAGCATAGTTATGTCCGTCGCAGACTTCTTGGGTTTCAGGAGGCACAAACAAAGGTTCTCACAATTATGGTGAAACGCTGAACACCTGCAAATAATTTTCAACGTAGTGGTTAATTGAAAAGCTCTGCGGCATACTTCTTGGAACAAGCCAGTTACCTGTTCCCACGCAAAGAGGAGTATAGAGAACCATGGTGGATTTCCAGCTGATGAAGTAAAGGATTATTAAAGGAAAGGGATGACCATGGGGATCATCGTTAATTCTCTGAAACAGAATCCGCCCTTTTCACCTGCCAAACACACGCCCACTTGTCCTCTCTGGGGATAATAAAACCTAACCAGCGAACTGACAGAGGGCCTGCCCCCCCCAGCCACATCGACCACACAAAAAAAAAAAAACGGTACCCTCCAGCTACTAATTATAATGCTAACTTGCAAAATTTCCCTGCATTTTAAAACAATGGAAAAATGGTGGTGGGATGGTACTTAGAAGAATGGCTTCTTGTCAGTCTCCACTAACAAAAATAGGCAACACCAAGTCAGCTACTCCTCAGCATAGTTATGTCCGTCGCAGCCTTCTTGGGTTTCAGGAGGCACAAACACACGTTATCACAATTATGGTGAAATGCTGAACACCTGCAAATAATTTTCAACGTACTGGTTAATTGAAAAGCTCTGCGGTATACTTCTTGGAACAAGCCAGTTACCTGTTCCCACGCAAAGAGGAGTATATAGAACCATGGTGGATTTCCAGCTGATGAAGTAAAGGATTATTAAAGGAACGGGATGACCATGGGGATCATCGTTAATTCTCTGAAACAGAATCCGCCCTTTTCACCTGCCAAACACATGCCCACTTCTCCTCTCTGGGGATAATAAAAACTAACCAGCGAACTGACAGATGGCCTGCCCCCCCCCATCTACATCGACCACACACACAAAAAAAACGGTACCCTCCAGCTACTAATTATAATGCTAACTTGCAAAATTTCCCTGCATTTTAAAACAATGGAAAAATGGTGGTGGGATGATACTTAGAAGAATGGCTTCTTGTCAGTCTCCACTAACAAAAATAGGCAACACCAAGTCAGCTACTCCTCAGCATAGTTATGTCCGTCGCAGCCTTCTTGGGTTTCAGGAGGCACAAACAAACGTTATCACAATTATGGTGAAACGCTGAACACCTGCAAATAATTTTCAACGTAGTGGTTAATTGAAAAGCTCTGCGGCATACTTCTTGGAACAAGGCAGCTACCTGTTCCCACGCAAAGAGGAGTATATAGAACCATGGTGGATTTCCAGCTGATGAAGTAAAGGATTATTAAAGGAACGGGATGACCATGGGGATCATCGTTAATTCTCTGAAACAGAATCCGCCCTTTTCACCTGCCAAACACATGCCCACTTCTCCTCTCTGGGGATAATAAAAACTAACCAGCGAATTGACATTGGGCCTGACCCCCACCCATCCACATCGACCACACACAAAAAAAAAAATCGTACCCTCCAGCTACTAATTATAATGCTAACTTGCAAAATTTCCCTGCATTTTAAAACAATGGAAAAATGGTGGTGGGATCATACTTAGAAGAATGGCTTCTTGTCTGTCTCCACTAACAAAAATAGGCAACACCAAGTCAGCTACTCCTCAGCATAGTTATGTCCGTCGCAGCCTTCTTGGGTTTCAGGAGGGACATACAAACGTTATCAAAATTATGGTGAAACGCTGAAAACCTGCAAATAATTTTCAACGTACTGGTTAATTTGAAATCTCTCCAGCATAATTCTTGGAACAAGCTAGGTACCTGTGCCCACGCATAGAGGAGTATATAGAAACATGGTGGAATCCCAGCTGATGAAGCAAAGGATACTTAAAGGAACGGGATTACAATGCGGATCCTGTTTAATACTCTGAAACAGATCCGCAGTTTTCACCTGCCATACTAATACCCACTTCTCCTCTCTGGGGATAATAAAACCAACCGGGGAACTGACAGAGGGCCTGACCAACACATCCACACCGACCCCACAGGGAAAAAAAAAAAAGAAAACACCGCAGCCTCCACCTATTAATTATAATGCTAACTTGCAAAATTTTCCTGCATTTTTAAACAATGGAAAAATGATGGTGAGATGATACTTACAAGAATGGATTCTTGTCAATCTCCACTAACAAAAATAGGCAACACCAAGTCAGCTACTCCTCAGCATAGTTTTGTCCGTCGCAGCCTTCTAGGGTTTCAGGAGGCACAAACAAAGGTTCTGACAATTATGGTAGAACGCTGAACACCTGCAAATAATTTTCAACGTAGTGGTTAATTGAAAAGCTCTGCGGCATACTTCTTGGAACAAGCCAGTTACCTGTTCCAAGGCAAAGAGGAGTATATAGAACCATGGTGGATTTCCAGCTGATGAAGTAAAGGATTATTAAAGGAACGGGATGACCATGGGGATCATCGTTAATTCTCTGAAACAGAATCCGCCCTTTTCACCTGCCAAACACATGCCCACTTCTCCTCTCTG
Organism: Eulemur rufifrons; assembly: GCF_041146395.1. Taxonomy (NCBI): domain Eukaryota; kingdom Metazoa; phylum Chordata; class Mammalia; order Primates; family Lemuridae; genus Eulemur; species Eulemur rufifrons. The sequence continues at coordinate 119,800 of NW_027182892.1, forward strand.
GGATAATAAAACTAACCAGCGAACTGACAGAGGGCCTGACCCCCACCATCCACATGGACCACACACAAAAAAAAAACCGTACCCTCCAGCTACTAATTATAATGCTAACTTGCAAAATTTCCCTGCATTTTAAAACAATGGAAAAATGGTGGTGGGATGAGACTTAGAAGAATGGCTTCTTGTCAGTCTCCACTAACAAAAATAGGCAACACCAAGTCAGCTACTCCTCAGCATAGTTATGTCCGTCGCAGCCTCCTTGGGTTTCAGGAGGCACAAACAAAGGTTCTCACAATTATGGTGAAACGCTGAACACCTGCAAATAATTTTCAACGTAGTGGTTAATTGAAAAGCTCTGCGGCATTCTTCTTGGAACAAGGCAGTTACCTGTTCCCACGCAAAGAGGAGTATAGAGAACCATGGTGGATTTCCAGCTGATGAAGTAAAGGATTATTAAAGGAAAGGGATCACCATGGGGATCATCGTTAATTCTCTGAAACAGAATCCGCCCTTTTCACCTGCCAAACACATGCCCACTTCTCCTCTCTGGGGATAATAAAAACTAACCAGCGAACTGACAGAGGGCCTGACCCCCCCCATCCACATCGACCACACACAAAAAAAAAAACCGTACCCTCCAGCTACTAATTATAATGCTAACTTGCAAAATTTCCCTGCATTTTAAAACAATGGAAAAATGGTGGTGGGATGTTACTTAGAAGAATGGCTTCTTGTCAGTCTCCACTAACAAAAATAGGCAACACCAAGTCAGCTACTCCTCAGCATAGCTATGTCCATCGCAGCATTCTTGGGTTTCAGGAGGCACAAACAAACGTTATCACAATTATGGTGAAACGCTGAACACCTGCAAATAATTTTCAACGTAGTTGTTAATTGAAAAGCTCTGCGGCATACTTCTTGGAAAAAGGCAGTTCCCTGTTCCCACGCAAAGAGGAGTATAGAGAACCATGGTGGATTTCCAGCTGATGAAGTAAAGGATTATTAAAGGAACGGGATGACCATGGGGATCATCGTTAATTCTCTGAAACAGAATCCGCCCTTTTCACCTGCCAAACACATGCCCACTTCTCCTCTCTGGGGATAATAAAAACTAACCAGCGAACTGACAGAGGGCCTGACCCCCCCCATCCACATCGACCACACACAAAAAAAAAAACCGTACCCTCCAGCTACTAATTATAATGCTAACTTGCAAAATTTCCCTGCATTTTAAAACAATGGAAAAATGGTGGTGGGATGTTACTTAGAAGAATGGCTTCTTGTCAGTCTCCACTAACAAAAATAGGCAACACCAAGTCAGCTACTCCTCAGCATAGCTATGTCCATCACAGCATTCTTGGGTTTCAGGAGGCACAAATAAACGTTATCACAATTATGGTGAAACGCTGAACACCTGCAAATAATTTTCAACGTAGTTGTTAATTGAAAAGCTCTGCGGCATACTTCTTGGAAAAAGGCAGTTCCCTGTTCCCACGCAAAGAGGAGTATAGAGAACCATGGTGGATTTCCAGCTGAAGAAGTAAAGGATTATTAAAGGAACGGGATGACCATGGGGATCATCGTTAATTCTCTGAAACAGAATCCGCCCTTTTCACCTGCCAAACACATGCCCACTTCTCCTCTCTGGGGATAATAAAAACCAACCGGGGAACTGACAGAGGGCCTGACCCCCCCCACATCCACAGCGACCACACACTAAAAAAAAACAAACTGTACCCTCCAGTTACTAATTATAATGCTAACTTGCAAAATTTCCCTGCATTTTAAAACAATGGAAAAATGGTGGTGGGATGATACTTAGAAGAATGGCTTCTTGTCTGTCTCCACTAACAAAAATAGGCAACACCAAGTCAGCTACTCCTCAGCATAGTTATGTCCGTCGCAGCCTTCTTGGGTTTCAGGAGGGACATACAAACGTTATCAAAATTATGGTGAAACGCTGAAAACCTGCAAATAATTTTCAACGTACTGGTTAATTTGAAAACTCTCCAGCATAATTCTTGGAACAAGCCAGGTACCTGTGCCCACGCATAGAGGAGTATATAGAAACATGGTGGAATCCCAGCTGATGAAGCAAAGGATTCTTTTTTTTTTTTTTTCATTTAAAAATTTGTTTTTTATTTTCCAACAATACACAGTCATTGCCATTTTTACATATTTATGATGAAATGGTTGATAGCTATGAGATATTACTTATTTTTTAATGTCAACTAGAGTCAGCAATTAAAATCAGAATGTACTTCAATAGAAATAAAGTTTAGTAACTGGCCATTTTTGGTGATTAATTCATTTTTCTTATAAGTGGCTTCTATTTTTCCAGATTTGGATATCAGAAGCACATGAACAGATGTCACAAGTTTATGTAAACAAAGAATTGGCTACAATAAAGAGTAAAGCCTTATTAAATGAGGAAACAATGAGCTCTGGGATTATTGAAAGGTATTCTTAATACTTTCTTTTGTTTACAGAATATGCAAAAGCAGAAAAGGATTTATATAAGTAGCAAAGAGGTATTGTGGCCCCAGCTACACATTCTAGGAACACATTAAGCACTTTTGTCTCAAACATCCACACTTTCTGCTCATGCTGTTGCTTCTTTAGGGAATTCTCTTTATTTTGATTGTTTTTTTTTTTTTTTAATTTTATTTTATTTATTTATTTTTTTTAAAAACAATAGTTTCATATTTTTTCACCCACCCCCCCTTTCCCGAGTCAGCACCTTCAAGTGTTACCACTCCCCAAACGGTGCGCAATGCACTCATTGTGTAGGCATACCCCCATCCCCTCCCCCATCCCCCACCTCAGTCTGATGTCCAATTGGTGTCGTTCCCAGATTTGTATTTAGGTGATGATCAGGGAAACCAATTTTCTGGTGAGTACATGTGATGCTTGTTTTTCCATTCTTGGGATACTTCACTTAATAGAATGGGTTCCAACTCTCTCCAGGAGAACCATAGAGATGTCGTATCTTCATCATTCCTTATAGCTGAGTAATATTCCATGGTATACATATACCACAGTTTACTAATCCAATCATGTATTGATGGGCATTTGGGTTGTTTCCACATCTTTGCTATTGTGAATTGTGCTGCTATAAACATTTGGGTACATGTGCCTTTGTTACAGAATGACCTTTTTTCCTTTGGGTATATGCCCAGTAGTGGGATTGCTGGGTCAAATGGCAGGTCTACTTGAATCTGTTTAAGATACCTCCATAATGCTTTCCACAAGGGTTGCACTAGTTTGCAGTCCCACCAGCAGTGTATTAGTGTTCCTGTCTCTCCACACCCACGCCAACATGTGTTGTTTTGGGTTTTTTTGATAAAGGCCATTCTCACTGGGGTTAAGTGATATCTCATTGTGGTTTTGATATTTGCATTTCCCTGATGATTAGAGATGTTGAACACTTTTTCTTATGTTTGTTAGCCATTTTTATATCTTCTTTTGAAAAATTTCTATTCATGTCCTTTGCCCAATTTTGATAGGGTTGCTTGATTTTTTCTTGCTGATTTTCCTGAGTTCTAAATAGATTCTTGTTATCAGTCCTTTATCTGATGAGTAGTATGCAAAAATTTTTTCCCATTCTGTAGGTGGTCTGTTTATTCTCTGGATTGTTTCTTTGGCTGTGCAGAAGCTTTTTAATTTAATCATGTCCCATTCATTAATTTTTGTTGCTGCTGTGATTGCCTTGGGGGTCTTCTTCATAAATTCTTTGCCTAGGCCAATGTCTGTAAGAGTCTAAGCAAAGGATTCTTAAAGGAATGAGATGACCATGCGGATCCTGTTTAATTCTCTGAAACAGAATCCGCACTTTTCACCTGCCAAACACACGCCCACTACTCTTCTCTGGGGATAATAAAAACAAACCAGCGATCTGACAGAGGGCCTGATCAACACATCCACACTGACCCCACAGGAAAAAAAAAAAAAACACCGTAGCCTCCAGCTACTAATTATAATGCTAACTTGCAAAACTTTCCTGCATTTTTAAACAACGGAAAAATGATGGTGAGATGATACTTAGAAGAATGGCTTCTTGTCAGTCTCCACTAACAAAAATAGGCAACACCAAGTCAGCTACTCCTCAGCATAGTTATGTCCGTCGCAGCCTTCTTGGGTTTCAGGAGGCACAAACACACGTTATCACAATTATGGTGAAACGCTGAACACCTGCAAATAATTTTCAACGTAGTGGTTAATTGAAAATCTCTGCGGCATACTTCTTGGAACAAGCCAGTTACCTGTTCCCACGCAAAGAGGAGTATAGAGAACCATGGTGGATTTCCAGCTGATGAAGTAAAGGATTATTAAAGGAACGGGATGACCATGGGGATCATCGTTAATTCTCTGAAACAGAATCCGCCCTTTTCACCTGCCAAACACATGCCCACTTCTCCTCTCTGGGGATAATAAAAACTAACCAGCGAACTGACAGAGGGCCTGACCCCCCCCATCCACATCGACCACACAAAAAAAAAAAAAAACCGTACCCTCCAGCTACTAATTATAATGCTAACTTGCAAAATTTCCCTGCATTTTAAAACAATGGAAAAATGGTTGTGGGATGATACTTAGAAGAATGGCTTCTTGACAGTCTCCACTAAGAAAAATAGGCAACACCAAGTCAGCTACGCCTCAGCATAGTTATGTCCGTCGCAGCCTTCTTGGGTTTCAGGAGGGACATACAAACGTTATCAAAATTATGGTGAAACGCTGAACACCTGCAAATAATTTTCAAGGTACTGGTTAATTTGGAATCTCTCCAGCATACTTCTTGGAACAAGCCAGGTACCTGTGCCCACGCATAGAGGAGTATATAGAAACATGGTGGAATCCCAGCTGATGAAGCAAAGGATTCTTAAAGGAATGAGATGACCATGCGGATCCTGTTTAATACTCTGAAACAGAATCCGCACTTTTCACCTGCCAAACACATGCCCACTACTCTTCTCTGGGGATAATAAAAACAAACCAGCGATCTGACAGAGGGCCTGAACACCCATCCTGACCGACCCCACAAAACAAAAAAGTACCCTCCAGCTATTAATTATAATGCCAATTTGCAAAATTTCCCTGCATTTTTAAACAATGGAGAAATGATGGTGGGATGATACTTAGAAGAATGGCTTCTTGTCAGTCTCCACTGACAAAAATAGGCAACACCCAGTCAGCTACGGCTCAGCATAGTTATGTCCGTAGCAGCCATATTTGGTTTCAGTAGGCACATACACACGTTATCACAATTATTCTGAAACTCTGAAAACCTGCAAAGGATTTTCAACATACTGGTTAATTGAAAAGCTCTGAGGCATACTTCTTGGAACAAGCGAGTTTCCTGTGCCCACGCATAGAGAAGTATATAGAACCATGGTGGATTCCCAGCTCATGAAGCAAAGGATTCTTAAAGGAACGGGATTACCATGCGGATCCTGTTTAAATCTCTGAAACAGATCCGCAGTTTTCACCTGCCATACTAATACCCACTTCCCCTCTCTGGGGATAATAAAAACAAACCAGCGAACTGACAGAGGGCCTGATCAACACATCCACACCGATCCCACAGGAAAAGAAAAAAAAAAAACCGTACCCTCCAGCTACTAATTATAATGCTAACTTGCAAATCTTTCTTGCATTTTTTAACAATGGAAAAATGATGGTGAGATGATACTTAGAAGAATGGATTCTTGTCAGTCTCCAGTAACAAAAATAGGCAAAACCAAGTCAGCTACGCCTTAGCATAGTTATGTCCATCGCAGCCTTCTTGGGTTTCAGGAGGCACAAACAAACGTTATCACAATTATGGTGAAATGCTGAACACCTGCAAATAATTTTCAACGTACTGGTTAATTGAAAAGCTCTGCAGCATACTTCTTGGAACAAGCCAGTTACCTGTTCCCACGCAAAGAGGAGTATATAGAACCATGCTGGATTTCCAGCAGATGATGTAAAGGATTATTAAAGGAACAGGATAACCACGGGGATCATCGTTAATTCTCTGAAACAGAATCCGCCCTTTTCACCTGCCAAACACATGCCCACTTCTCCTCTCTGGGGATAATTAAAACTAACCAGCGAACTGACAGAGGGCTTGATCCCCACCATCCACATCGACCGCACAAAAAAAAAAACCGTACCCTCCAGCTACTAATTATAATGCTAACTTGCAAAATTTCCCTGCATTTTAAAACAATGGAAAAATGGTGGTGGGATGATACTTAGAAGAATGGCTTCTTGTCAGTCTCCACTAACAAAAATAGGCAACACCAAGTGAGCTACTCCTCAGCATAGTTATGTCCGTCGCAGCTTTCTTGGGTTTCAGGAGGCACAAACACACGTTATCACAATTATGGTGAAACGCTGAACACCAGCAAATAATTTTCAACGTAGTGGTTAATTGAAAAGCTCTGCGGCATACTTCTTGGCACAAGCCAGTTACCTGTTCCCACGCAAAGAGGAGTATATAGAACCATGGTGGATTTCCAGCTGATGAAGTAAATGATTATTAAAGGAACGGGATGACCATGGGGATCATCGTTAATTCTCTGAAACAGAATCCGCCCTTTTCACCTGCCAAACACATGCCCACTTCTCCTCTCTGGGGATAATAAAAACTAACCGGCGAACTGACAGAGGGCCTGATCCCCCCCAATCCACATCGACCACAAAAAAAAAAAAAAAACCGTACCCTCCAGCTACTAATTATAATGCTAACTTGCAAAACTTTCCTGCATTTTAAAACAATGGAAAAATGGTGGTGGGATGATACTTAGAAGAATGGCTTCTTGTCAGTCTCCACTAACAAAAATAGGCAACACCAAGTCAGCTACTCCTCAGCATAGTTATGTCCATCGCAGCCTTCTTGGGTTTCAGGAGGCACAAACACACATTATCACAATTATGGTGAAACGCTGAACACCTGCAAATAATTTTCAACGTAGCGGTTAATTGAAAAGCTCTGCGGAATACTTCCTGGAACAAGCCAGTTACCTGTTCCCACGCAAAGAGGAGTATATAGAACCATGGTGGATTTCCAGCTGATGAAGTAAAGGATTATTAAAGGAACGGGATGACCATGGGGATCATCTTTAATTCTCTGAAACAGAATCCGCCCTTTTCACCTGCCAAACACATGCCCACTTCTCCTCTCTGGGGATAATAAAAACTAACCAGCGAACTGACAGAGGGCCTGACCCCCCCCATTCACATCGACCACACACACACAAAAAAAAAACCGTACCCTCCAGCTACTAATTATAATGCTAACTTGCAAAATTTCCCTGCATTGTAAAACAATGGAAAAATGGTGGTGGGATCATACTTAGAAGAATGGCTTCTTGTCTGTCTCCACTAAGAAAAATAGGCAACACCAAGTCAGCTACTCCTCAGCATAGTTATGTCCGTCGCAGCCTTCTTGGGTTTCAGGAGGCACATACAAAAGTTATCAAAATTATGGTGAAACGCTGAAAACCTGCAAATAATTTTCAACGTACTGGTTAATTTGAAAACTCTCCAGCATAATTCTTGGAACAAGCCAGGTACCTGTGCCCACGCATAGAGGAGTATATAGAATCATGGTGGAATCCCAGCTGATGAAGCAAAGGATTCTTAAAGGAATGAGATGACCATGCGGATCCTGTTTAATTCTCTGAAACAGAATCCGCACTTTTCACCTGCCAAACACATGCCCACTACTCTTCTCTGGGGAAAATAAAAACAAACCAGCGATCTGACAGAGGGCCTGAACACCCATCCTGACCGACCCCACAAAACAAAAAAGGACCCTCCAGCTACTAATTATAATGCCAATTTGCAAACTTTCCCTGCATTTTTAAACAATGGAGAAATGATGGTGGGATGATACTTAGAAGAATGGCTTCTTGTCAGTCTCCACTGACAAAAACAGGCAACACCAAGTCAGCTACTCCTCAGCATAGTTATGTCCGTCGCAGCCTTCTTGGGTTTCAGTAGGCTCATACACACGTTATCACAATTATGGTGAAACGCTGAAAACCTGCAAAGGATTTTCAACATACTGGTTAATTGAAAAACTCTGAGGCATACTTCTTGGAACTAGCCAGTTTCCTGTGCCCACGCATAGAAAAGTATATAGAACCATGGTGGATTCCCAGCTCATGAAGCAAAGGATTGTAAAGGAACGGGATTACCATGCGGATCCTGTTTAATTCTCTGAAACAGATCCGCAGTTTTCACCTGCCATACTAATACCCACTTCTCCTCTCTGGGGATAATAAAAACCAACCGGGGAACTGACAGAGGGCCTGACCAACACATGCACACCGACCTCAGAGGAAAAAAAAAAAAAAAAAACACCGTAGCCTCCAGCTACTAATTATAATGCTAACTTGCAAAATTTTCCTGCATTTTTAAACAATGGAAAAATGATGGTGAGATGATACTTACAAGAATGGATTCTTGACAGTCTCCACTAACAAAAATAGGCAAAACCAAGGCAGCTACGCCTCAGCATATTTATGTCCGTCGCAGCATTCTTGGGTTTCAGGAGGCACAAACAAACGTTATCACAATTATGGTGAAACGCTGAACAACTGCAAATAATTTTCAACGTAGTGGTTAATTGAAAAGCTCTGCGGCATACTTCTTGGAACACGCCAGTTACCTGTTCCCACGCAAACAGGAGTATATAGAACCATGGTGGATTTCCAGCTGATGAAGTAAAGGATTATGAAATGAACGGGATGACCATGGGGATCATCATTAATTCTCTGAAACAGAATCCGCCCTTTTCACCTGCCAAACACACGCCCACTTCTCCTCTCTGGGGATAATAAAACCTAACCAGCGAACTGACAGAGGGCCTGCCCCCCCCATCCACATCGACCACACACAAAAAAAAAAATGGTACCCTCCAGCTACTAATTATAATGCTAACTTGCAAAATTTCCCTGCATTTTAAAACAATGAAAAAATGGTGGTGGGATGATACTTAGAAGAATGGCTTCTTGTCAGTCTCCACTAACAAAAATAGGCAACACCAAGTCAGCTACTCCTCAGCATAGTTATGTCCGTCGCAGCCTTCTTGGGTTTCAGGCGGCACAAACACACGTTATCACAATTATGGTGAAATGCTGAACACCTGCAAATAATTTTCAACGTAGTGGTTAATTGAAAAGCTCTGCGGCATACTTCTTGGAACAAGCCAGTTACCTGTTCCAACGCAAAGAGGAGTATATAGAACCATGGTGGATTTCCAGCTGATGAAGTAAAGGTTTATTAAAGGAACGGGATGACCATGGGGATCATCGTTAATTCTCTGAAACAGAATCCGCCCTTTTCACCTGCCAAACACATGCCCACTTCTCCTCTCTGGGGATAATAAAAACTAACCAGCGAACTGACAGAGGGCCTGCCCCCCCCATCCACATCGACCACACACACAAAAAAAACCGTACCCTCCAGCTACTAATTATAATGCTAACTTGCAAAATTTCCCTGCATTTTAAAACAATGGAAAAATGGTGGTGTGATCATACTTAGAAGAATGGCTTCTTGTCAGTCTCCAATAACAAAAATAGGCAACACCAAGTCAGCTACTCCTCAGCATAGTTATGTCCGTCGCAGCCTTCTTGGGTTTCAGGAGGGACATACAAACGTTATCAAAATTATGGTGAAACGCTGAACACCTGCAAATAATTTTCAATGTACTGGTTAATTTGAAAACTCTCCAGCATAATTCTTGGAACAAGCCAGGTACCTGTCCCCACGCATAGAGGAGTATATAGAAACATGGTGGAATCCCAGCTGATGAAGCAAAGGATTCTTAAAGGAATGAGATGACCCTGCGGATCTTGTTTAATTCTCTGAAACAGAATCCGCACTTTTCACCTGCCAAACACATGCCCACTTCTCTTCTCTGGGGATAATAAAAACAAACCAGCGATCTGACAGAGGGCCTGAACACCCATCCTGACCGACCCCACAAAACAAAAAAGTACCGTCCAGCTACTAATTATAATGCCAATTTGCAAAATTTCCCTGCATTTTTAAACAATGGAGAAATGATGGTGGGATGATACTTAGAAGAATGGCTTCTTGTCAGTCTCCACTGACAAAAATAGGCAACACCAAGTCAGCTACGCCTCAGCATAGTTATGTCCGTAGCAGCCATATTTGGTTTCAGTAGGCACATACACACGTTATCACAATTATGGTGAAACGCTGAAAACCTGCAAAGGATTGTCAACATACTGGTTAATTGAAAAGCTCTGAGGCATACTTCTTGGAACTAGCCAGTTTCCTGTGCCCACGCATAGAGAAGTATATAGAACCATGGTGGATTCCCAGCTCATGAAGCAAAGGATTCTTAAAGGAACGGGATTACCATGTGGATCCTGTTTAATTCTCTGAAACAGATCCGCAGTTTTCACCTGCCATACTAATATCCACTTCTCCTCTCTGGGGATAATAAAAACCAACCGGGGAACTGACAGAGGGCCTGACCAACACATCCACACCGACCCCACAGGAAAAAAAAAAAAAAACACTGTGGCCTCAAGCTACTAATTATAATGCTAACTTGCAAAATTTCCCTGCATTTTAAAACAATGGAAAAATGGTGGTGGGATGATACTTAGAAGAATGGCTTCTTGTCAGTCTCCACTAACAAAAATAGGCAACACCAAGTCAGCTACTCCTCAGCATAGTTATGTCCGTCGCAGCATTCTTGGGTTTCAGGAGGCACAAACAAACGTTATCACAATTATGGTGAAACGCTGAACACCTGCAAATAATTTTCAACGTAGTGGTTAATTGAAAAGCTCTGCGGCATACTTCTTGGAACAAGCCAGGTACCTGTGCCCACGCATAGAGGAGTATATAGAAACATGGTGGAATCCCAGCTGATGAAGCAAAGGATTCCTAAAGGAATGAGATGACCATGCGGATCCTGTTTAATTCTCTGAAACAGAATCCGCACTTTTCACCTGCCAAACACATGCCCACTACTCTTCATGGGGATAATAAAAACAAACCAGCGATCTGACAGAGGGCCTGAACACCCATCCTGAACGACCCCACAAAACAAAAAAGGACCCTCCAGCTACTAATTATAATGCCAATTTGCAAAATTTCCCTGCATTTTTAAACAATGGAGAAATGATGGTGGGATGATACTTAGAAGAATGGCTTCTTGTCAGTCTCCACTGACAAAAATAGGCAACACCAAGTCAGCTACGCCTCAGCATAGTTATGTCCGTAGCAGCCATATTTGGTTTCAGTAGGCACATACACACGTTATCACAATTATGGTGAAACGCTGAAAACCTGCAAAGGATTGTCAACATACTGGTTAATTGAAAAGCTCTGCGGCATACTTCTTGGAACTAGCCAGTTTCCTGTGCCCACGCATAGACAAGTATATAGAACCATGGTGGATTCCCAGCTCATGAAGCAAAGGATTCTTAAAGGAACGGGATTACCATGCGGATCCTGTTTAATTCTCTGAAACAGATCCGCAGTTTTCACGTGCCATACTAATACCCACTTCTCCTCTCTGGGGATAATAAAAACCAACCGGGGAACTGACAGAGGGCCTGACCAACACATCCACAGCGAGCCCACAGGAAAAAAAAAAAAAACACTGTAGCCTCCAGCTACTAATTATAATGCTAACTTGCAAAATTTTCCTGCATTTTTAAACAATGGAAAAATGATGGTGAGATGATACTTACAGGAATGGATTCTTGTCAGTCTCCACTAACAAAAATAGGCAATACCAAGTCAGCTACGCCTCAGCATAGTTATGTCCGTCGCAGCCTTCTTGGGTTTCAGGAGGCACAAACAAACGTTATCACAATTATGGTGAAACGCTGAAAACCTGCAAATAATTTTCAACGTACTGGTTAATTGAAAAGCTCTGCGGCATACTACTTGGAACAAGCCAGTTACCTGTTCCCACGCAAAGAGGAGTATAGAGAACCATGGTGGATTTCCAGCTGATGAAGTAAAGGTTTATTAAAGGAACGGGATGACCATGGGGATCATCGTTAATTCTCTGAAACAGAATCCGCCCTTTTCACCTGCCAAACACATGCCCACTTCTCCTCTCTGGGGATAATAAAAACTAACCAGCGAACTGACAGAGGGCCTGCCGCCCCCATCCACATCGACCACACACACAAAAAAAAAAAACCGTACCCTCCAGCTACTAATTATAATGCTAACTTGCAAAATTTCCCTGCATTTTAAAACACTGGAAAAATGGTGGTGGGATGATACTTAGAAGAATGGCTTCTTGTCAGTCTCCACTAACAAAAATAGGCAACACCAAGTCAGCTACTCCTCAGCATAGTTATGTCCGTCGCAGCCTTCTTGGGTTTCAGGAGGCAGAAACACACGATATCACAATTATGGTGAAATGCTGAACACCTGCAAATAATTTTCAACGTACTGGTTTATTGAAAAGCTCTGCGGCATACTTCTTGGAACAAGCCAGTTACCTGTTCCCAGGCAAAGAGGAGTATATAGAACCATGGTGGATTTCCAGCTGATGAAGTAAAGGATTATTAAAGGAACGGGATGACCATGGGGATCATCGTTAATTCTCTGAAACAGAATCCGCCCTTTTCACCTGCCAAACACATGCCCACTTCTCCTCTCTGGGGATAATAAAAACTAACCAGCGAACTGACAGAGGGCCTGACCCCCACATCCACATCGACCACACACAAAAAAAAAAACCGTACCCTCCAGCTACTATTTATAATGCTAACTTGCAAAATTTCCCTGCATTTTAAAACACTGGAAAAATGGTGGTGGGATGATACTTAGAAGAATGGCTTCTTGTCAGTCTCCACTAACAAAATTGGCAACACCAAGTCAGCTACTCCTCAGCATAGTTATGTCCGTCGCAGACTTCTTGGGTTTCAGGAGGCACAAACACACGTTATCACAATTATTGTGAAACGCTGAACACCTGCAAATAATTTTCAACGTACTGGTTAATTGAAAAGCTCTGCGACATACTTCTTGGAACAAGCCAGTTACCTGTTCCCACGCAAAGAGGAGTATAGAGAACCATGGTGGATTTCCAGCTGATGAAGTAAAGGATTATTAAAGGAACGGGATGACCATGGGGATCATCGTTAATTCTCTGAAACAGAATCCGCCCTTTTCACCTGCCAAACACATGCCCACTTCTCCTCTCTGGGGATAATAAAAACTAACCAGCGAACTGACAGTGGGCCTGACCCCCCCATCCACATCGACCACACACACAAAAAAAAAACCGTACCCTCCAGCTACTAATTCTAATGCTAACTTGCAAAATTTCCCTGCATTTTAAAACAATGGAAAAATGGTGGTGGGATGATACTTAGAAGAATGGCTTCTTGTCAGTCTCCACTAACAAAAATAGGCAACACCAAGTCAGCTACTCCTCAGCATAGTTATGTCCGTCGCAGCTTTCTTGGGTTTCAGGAGGCACAAACACACGTTATCACAATTATGGTGAAACGCTGAACACCAGCAAATAATTTTCAACGTAGTGGTTAAGTGAAAATCTCTGCGGCATACTTCTTGGAACAAGCCAGTTACCTGTTCCCACGCAAAGAGGAGTATAGAGAACCATGGTGGATTTCCAGCTGATGAAGTAAAGGATTATTAAAGGAACGGGATGACCATGGGGATCATCGTAAATTCTCTGAAACAGAATCCGCCCTTTTCACCTGCCAAACACATGCCCACTTCTCCTCTCTGGGGATAATAAAAACTAACCAGCGAACTGACAGAGGGCCTGACCCCCCCCATCCACATCGACCACACAAAAAAAAAAAACCGTACCCTCCAGCTACTAATTATAATGCTAACTTGCAAAATTTCCCTGCATTTTAAAACAATGGAAAAATTGTTGTGGGATGATACTTAGAGGAATGGCTTCTTGACAGTCTCCACTAAGAAAAATAGGCAACACCAAGTCAGCTACGCCTCAGCATAGTTATGTCCGTCGCAGCCTTCTTGGGTTTCAGGAGGGACATACAAACGTTATCAAAATTATGGTGAAACGCTGAACACCTGCAAATAATTTTCAAGGTACTGGTTAATTGAAAAGCTCTGCAGCATACTTCTTGGAACAAGCCAGTTACCTGTTCCCACGCAAAGAGGAGTATATAGAAACATCGTGGAATCCCAGCTGATGAAGCAAAGGATTCCTAAAGGAATGAGATGACCATGCGGATCCTGTTTAATTCTCTGAAACAGAATCCGCACTTTTCACCTGCCAAACACATGCCCACTACTCTTCATGGGGATAATAAAAACAAACCAGCGATCTGACAGAGGGCCTGAACACCCATCCTGAACGACCCCACAAAACAAAAAAGGACCCTCCAGCTACTAATTATAATGCCAATTTGCAAAATTTCCCTGCATTTTTAAACAATGGAGAAATGATGGTGGGATGATACTTAGAAGAATGGCTTCTTGTCAGTCTCCACTGACAAAAATAGGCAACACCAAGTCAGCTACGCCTCAGCATAGTTATGTCCGTAGCAGCCATATTTGGTTTCAGTAGGCACATACACACGTTATCACAATTATGGTGAAACGCTGAAAACCTGCAAAGGATTGTCAACATACTGGTTAATTGAAAAGCTCTGAGGCATACTTCTTGGAACTAGCCAGTTTCCTGTGCCCACGCATAGAGAAGTATATAGAACCATGGTGGATTCCCAGCTCATGAAGCAAAGGATTCTTAAAGGAACGGGATTACCATGCGGATCCTGTTTAATTCTCTGAAACGGATCCGCAGTTTTCACCTGCCATACTAATACCCACTTCTCCTCTCTGGGGATAATAAAAACCAACCGGGGAACTGACAGAGGGCCTGACCAACACATCCACACCGACCCCACGGGATAAAAAAAAAAAAAAAACACCGTAGCCTCCAGCTACTAATTATAATGCTAACTTGCAAAATTTCCCTGCATTTTAAAACAATGGAAAAATGGTGGTGGGATGATACTTAGAAGAATGGCTTCTTGTCAGTCTTCACTGACAAAAATAGGCAACACCAAGTCAGCTACGCCTCAGCATAGTTATGTCCGTAGCAGCCATATTTGGTTTCAGTAGGCACATACACACGTTATCACAATTATGGTGAAACGCTGAAAACCTGCAAATAATTTTCAACATACCGGTTAATTGAAAAGCTCTGAGGCATACTTCTTGGATCAAGCCAGTTACCTGTTCCCACACAAAGAGGAGTTTATAGAACCATGGTGGATTCCCAGCTCATGAAGCAAAGGATTCTTAAAGGAATGGGATTACCATGCGGATCCTGTTTAAATCTCTGAAACAGATCCGCAGTTTTCACCTGCCATACTAATACCCACTTCTCCTCTCTGGGGATAATAAAAACTAACCAGCGAACTCACAGAGGGCCTGACCAACACATCCACACCGACCACACAGGAAAAAAAAAACAAAACACCGTAGCCTCCAGGTACTAATTATAATGCTAACTTGCAAAATTTTCCTGCATTTTTAAACAATGGAAAAATGATGGTGAGATGATACTTAGAAGAATGGATTATTGTCAGTCTCCACTAACAAAAATAGGCAAAACCAAGGCAGCTACGCCTCAGCATAGTTATGTCCGTCGCAGCCTTCTTGGGTTTCAGGAGGCACAAACAAAGGTTCTCACAATTATGGTGAAACGCTGAACACCTGCAAATAATTTTCAACGTACTGGTTAATTGAAAAGCTCTGCGGCATACTTCTTGGAACAAGCCAGTTACCTGTTCCCACGCAAACAGGAGTATATAGAACCATGGTGGATTTCCAGCTGATGAAGTAAAGGATTATTAAAGGAACGGGATGACCATGGGGATCATCCTTAATTCTCTGAAACAGAATCCGCCCTTTTCACCTGCCAAACACACGCCCACTTCTCCTCTCTGGGGATAATAAAACCTAACCAGCGAACTGACAGAGGGCCTGCCCCCCCCCAGCCACATCGAGCACACACACAAAAAAAAAACGGTACCCTCCAGCTACTAATTATAATGCTAACTTGCAAAATTTCCCTGCATTTTAAAACAATGGAAAAATGGTGGTGGGATGATACTTAGAAGAATGGCTTCTTGTCAGTCTCCACTAACAAAAATAGGCAACACCAAGTCAGCTACTCCTCAGCATAGTTATGTCTGTCGCAGCCTTCTTGGGTTTCAGGAGGCACAAACACACGTTATCACAATTATGGTGAAATGCTGAACACCTGCAAATAATTTTCAACGTAGTGGTTAATTGAAAAGCTCTGCGGTATACTTCTTGGAACAAGCCAGTTACCTGTTCCCACGCAAAGAGGAGTATATAGAACCATGGTGGATTTCCAGCTGATGAAGTAAAGGATTATTAAAGGAACAGGATGACCATGGGGATCATCGTTAATTCTCTGAAACAGAATCCGCCCTTTTCACCTGCCAAACACATGCCCACTTCTCCTCTCTGGGGATAATAAAAACTAACCAGCGAACTGACAGAGGGCCTGCCCCCCCCATCTACATCGACCACACACACAAAAAAAACGGTACCCTCCAGCTACTAATTATAATGCTAACTTGCAAAATTTCCCTGCATTTTAAAACAATGGAAAAATGGTGGTGGGATGATACTTAGAAGAATGGCTTCTTGTCAGTCTCCACTAACAAAAATAGGCAACACCAAGTCAGCTACTCCTCAGCATAGTTATGTCCGTCGCAGCCTTCTTGGGTTTCAGGAGGAACACACAAACGTTATCAAAATTATGGTGAAACGCTGAACACCTGCAAATAATTTTCAATGTACTGGTTAATTTGAAAACTCTCCAGCATACTTCTTGGAACAAGCCAGGTACCTGTGCCCACGCATAGAGGAGTATATAGAATCATGGTGGAATCCCAGCTGATGAAGCAAAGGATTCTTAAAGGAATGAGATGACCATGCGGATCCTGTTTAATTCTCTGAAACAGAATCCGCACTTTTCACCTGCCAAACACATGCCCACTACTCTTCTCTGGGGATAATAAAAACAAACCAGCGATCTGACAGAGGGCCTGAACACCCATCCTGACCGACCCCACAAAACAAAAAAGTACCCTCCAGCTACTAATTATAATGCCAATTTGCAAAATTTCCCTGCATTTTTAAACAATGGAGAAATGATGGTGGGATGATACTTAGAAGAATGGCTTCTTGTCAGTCTCCACTGACAAAAATAGGCAACACCCAGTCAGCTACGCCTCAGCATAGTTATGTCCCTAGCAGTCATATTTGGTTTCAGTAGGCTCATACACACGTTATCACAATTATGGTGAAACGCTGAAAACCTGCAAAGGATTGTCAACATACTGGTTAATTGAAAAGCTCTGCGGCATACTTCTTGGAACTAGCCAGTTTCCTGTGCCCACGCATAGACAAGTATATAGAACCATGGTGGATTCCCAGCTCATGAAGCAAAGGATTCTTAAAGGAACGGGATTACCATGCGGATCCTGTTTAATTCTCTGAAACAGATCCGCAGTTTTCACGTGCCATACTAATACCCACTTCTCCTCTCTGGGGATAATAAAAACCAACCGGGGAACTGACAGAGGGCCTGACCAACACATCCACAGCGAGCCCACAGGAAAAAAAAAAAAAACACTGTAGCCTCCAGCTACTAATTATAATGCTAACTTGCAAAATTTTCCTGCATTTTTAAACAATGGAAAAATGATGGTGAGATGATACTTACAGGAATGGATTCTTGTCAGTCTCCACTAACAAAAATAGGCAATACCAAGTCAGCTACGCCTCAGCATAGTTATGTCCGTCGCAGCCTTCTTGGGTTTCAGGAGGCACAAACAAACGTTATCACAATTATGGTGAAACGCTGAAAACCTGCAAATAATTTTCAACGTACTGGTTAATTGAAAAGCTCTGCGGCATACTACTTGGAACAAGCCAGTTACCTGTTCCCACGCAAAGAGGAGTATAGAGAACCATGGTGGATTTCCAGCTGATGAAGTAAAGGTTTATTAAAGGAACGGGATGACCATGGGGATCATCGTTAATTCTCTGAAACAGAATCCGCCCTTTTCACCTGCCAAACACATGCCCACTTCTCCTCTCTGGGGATAATAAAAACTAACCAGCGAACTGACAGAGGGCCTGCCGCCCCCATCCACATCGACCACACACACAAAAAAAAAAAACCGTACCCTCCAGCTACTAATTATAATGCTAACTTGCAAAATTTCCCTGCATTTTAAAACACTGGAAAAATGGTGGTGGGATGATACTTAGAAGAATGGCTTCTTGTCAGTCTCCACTAACAAAAATAGGCAACACCAAGTCAGCTACTCCTCAGCATAGTTATGTCCGTCGCAGCCTTCTTGGGTTTCAGGAGGCAGAAACACACGATATCACAATTATGGTGAAATGCTGAACACCTGCAAATAATTTTCAACGTACTGGTTTATTGAAAAGCTCTGCGGCATACTTCTTGGAACAAGCCAGTTACCTGTTCCCAGGCAAAGAGGAGTATATAGAACCATGGTGGATTTCCAGCTGATGAAGTAAAGGATTATTAAAGGAACGGGATGACCATGGGGATCATCGTTAATTCTCTGAAACAGAATCCGCCCTTTTCACCTGCCAAACACATGCCCACTTCTCCTCTCTGGGGATAATAAAAACTAACCAGCGAACTGACAGAGGGCCTGACCCCCACATCCACATCGACCACACACAAAAAAAAAAACCGTACCCTCCAGCTACTATTTATAATGCTAACTTGCAAAATTTCCCTGCATTTTAAAACACTGGAAAAATGGTGGTGGGATGATACTTAGAAGAATGGCTTCTTGTCAGTCTCCACTAACAAAATTGGCAACACCAAGTCAGCTACTCCTCAGCATAGTTATGTCCGTCGCAGACTTCTTGGGTTTCAGGAGGCACAAACACACGTTATCACAATTATTGTGAAACGCTGAACACCTGCAAATAATTTTCAACGTACTGGTTAATTGAAAAGCTCTGCGACATACTTCTTGGAACAAGCCAGTTACCTGTTCCCACGCAAAGAGGAGTATAGAGAACCATGGTGGATTTCCAGCTGATGAAGTAAAGGATTATTAAAGGAACGGGATGACCATGGGGATCATCGTTAATTCTCTGAAACAGAATCCGCCCTTTTCACCTGCCAAACACATGCCCACTTCTCCTCTCTGGGGATAATAAAAACTAACCAGCGAACTGACAGTGGGCCTGACCCCCCCATCCACATCGACCACACACACAAAAAAAAAACCGTACCCTCCAGCTACTAATTCTAATGCTAACTTGCAAAATTTCCCTGCATTTTAAAACAATGGAAAAATGGTGGTGGGATGATACTTAGAAGAATGGCTTCTTGTCAGTCTCCACTAACAAAAATAGGCAACACCAAGTCAGCTACTCCTCAGCATAGTTATGTCCGTCGCAGCTTTCTTGGGTTTCAGGAGGCACAAACACACGTTATCACAATTATGGTGAAACGCTGAACACCAGCAAATAATTTTCAACGTAGTGGTTAAGTGAAAATCTCTGCGGCATACTTCTTGGAACAAGCCAGTTACCTGTTCCCACGCAAAGAGGAGTATAGAGAACCATGGTGGATTTCCAGCTGATGAAGTAAAGGATTATTAAAGGAACGGGATGACCATGGGGATCATCGTAAATTCTCTGAAACAGAATCCGCCCTTTTCACCTGCCAAACACATGCCCACTTCTCCTCTCTGGGGATAATAAAAACTAACCAGCGAACTGACAGAGGGCCTGACCCCCCCCATCCACATCGACCACACAAAAAAAAAAAACCGTACCCTCCAGCTACTAATTATAATGCTAACTTGCAAAATTTCCCTGCATTTTAAAACAATGGAAAAATTGTTGTGGGATGATACTTAGAGGAATGGCTTCTTGACAGTCTCCACTAAGAAAAATAGGCAACACCAAGTCAGCTACGCCTCAGCATAGTTATGTCCGTCGCAGCCTTCTTGGGTTTCAGGAGGGACATACAAACGTTATCAAAATTATGGTGAAACGCTGAACACCTGCAAATAATTTTCAAGGTACTGGTTAATTGAAAAGCTCTGCAGCATACTTCTTGGAACAAGCCAGTTACCTGTTCCCACGCAAAGAGGAGTATATAGAAACATCGTGGAATCCCAGCTGATGAAGCAAAGGATTCCTAAAGGAATGAGATGACCATGCGGATCCTGTTTAATTCTCTGAAACAGAATCCGCACTTTTCACCTGCCAAACACATGCCCACTACTCTTCATGGGGATAATAAAAACAAACCAGCGATCTGACAGAGGGCCTGAACACCCATCCTGAACGACCCCACAAAACAAAAAAGGACCCTCCAGCTACTAATTATAATGCCAATTTGCAAAATTTCCCTGCATTTTTAAACAATGGAGAAATGATGGTGGGATGATACTTAGAAGAATGGCTTCTTGTCAGTCTCCACTGACAAAAATAGGCAACACCAAGTCAGCTACGCCTCAGCATAGTTATGTCCGTAGCAGCCATATTTGTTTTCAGTAGGCACATACACACGTTATCACAATTATGGTGAAACGCTGAAAACCTGCAAAGGATTGTCAACATACTGGTTAATTGAAAAGCTCTGAGGCATACTTCTTGGAACTAGCCAGTTTCCTGTGCCCACGCATAGAGAAGTATATAGAACCATGGTGGATTCCCAGCTCATGAAGCAAAGGATTCTTAAAGGAACGGGATTACCATGCGGATCCTGTTTAATTCTCTGAAACGGATCCGCAGTTTTCACCTGCCATACTAATACCCACTTCTCCTCTCTGGGGATAATAAAAACCAACCGGGGAACTGACAGAGGGCCTGACCAACACATCCACACCGACCCCACGGGATAAAAAAAAAAAAAAAACACCGTAGCCTCCAGCTACTAATTATAATGCTAACTTGCAAAATTTCCCTGCATTTTAAAACAATGGAAAAATGGTGGTGGGATGATACTTAGAAGAATGGCTTCTTGTCAGTCTTCACTGACAAAAATAGGCAACACCAAGTCAGCTACGCCTCAGCATAGTTATGTCCGTAGCAGCCATATTTGGTTTCAGTAGGCACATACACACGTTATCACAATTATGGTGAAACGCTGAAAACCTGCAAATAATTTTCAACATACCGGTTAATTGAAAAGCTCTGAGGCATACTTCTTGGATCAAGCCAGTTACCTGTTCCCACACAAAGAGGAGTTTATAGAACCATGGTGGATTCCCAGCTCATGAAGCAAAGGATTCTTAAAGGAATGGGATTACCATGCGGATCCTGTTTAAATCTCTGAAACAGATCCGCAGTTTTCACCTGCCATACTAATACCCACTTCTCCTCTCTGGGGATAATAAAAACTAACCAGCGAACTCACAGAGGGCCTGACCAACACATCCACACCGACCACACAGGAAAAAAAAAACAAAACACCGTAGCCTCCAGGTACTAATTATAATGCTAACTTGCAAAATTTTCCTGCATTTTTAAACAATGGAAAAATGATGGTGAGATGATACTTAGAAGAATGGATTATTGTCAGTCTCCACTAACAAAAATAGGCAAAACCAAGGCAGCTACGCCTCAGCATAGTTATGTCCGTCGCAGCCTTCTTGGGTTTCAGGAGGCACAAACAAAGGTTCTCACAATTATGGTGAAACGCTGAACACCTGCAAATAATTTTCAACGTACTGGTTAATTGAAAAGCTCTGCGGCATACTTCTTGGAACAAGCCAGTTACCTGTTCCCACGCAAACAGGAGTATATAGAACCATGGTGGATTTCCAGCTGATGAAGTAAAGGATTATTAAAGGAACGGGATGACCATGGGGATCATCCTTAATTCTCTGAAACAGAATCCGCCCTTTTCACCTGCCAAACACACGCCCACTTCTCCTCTCTGGGGATAATAAAACCTAACCAGCGAACTGACAGAGGGCCTGCCCCCCCCCAGCCACATCGAGCACACACACAAAAAAAAAACGGTACCCTCCAGCTACTAATTATAATGCTAACTTGCAAAATTTCCCTGCATTTTAAAACAATGGAAAAATGGTGGTGGGATGATACTTAGAAGAATGGCTTCTTGTCAGTCTCCACTAACAAAAATAGGCAACACCAAGTCAGCTACTCCTCAGCATAGTTATGTCTGTCGCAGCCTTCTTGGGTTTCAGGAGGCACAAACACACGTTATCACAATTATGGTGAAATGCTGAACACCTGCAAATAATTTTCAACGTAGTGGTTAATTGAAAAGCTCTGCGGTATACTTCTTGGAACAAGCCAGTTACCTGTTCCCACGCAAAGAGGAGTATATAGAACCATGGTGGATTTCCAGCTGATGAAGTAAAGGATTATTAAAGGAACAGGATGACCATGGGGATCATCGTTAATTCTCTGAAACAGAATCCGCCCTTTTCACCTGCCAAACACATGCCCACTTCTCCTCTCTGGGGATAATAAAAACTAACCAGCGAACTGACAGAGGGCCTGCCCCCCCCATCTACATCGACCACACACACAAAAAAAACGGTACCCTCCAGCTACTAATTATAATGCTAACTTGCAAAATTTCCCTGCATTTTAAAACAATGGAAAAATGGTGGTGGGATGATACTTAGAAGAATGGCTTCTTGTCAGTCTCCACTAACAAAAATAGGCAACACCAAGTCAGCTATTCCTCAGCATAGTTATGTCCGTCGCAGCCTTCTTGGGTTTCAGGAGGAACACACAAACGTTATCAAAATTATGGTGAAACGCTGAACACCTGCAAATAATTTTCAATGTACTGGTTAATTTGAAAACTCTCCAGCATACTTCTTGGAACAAGCCAGGTACCTGTGCCCACGCATAGAGGAGTATATAGAATCATGGTGGAATCCCAGCTGATGAAGCAAAGGATTCTTAAAGGAATGAGATGACCATGCAGATCCTGTTTAATTCTCTGAAACAGAATCCGCACTTTTCACCTGCCAAACACATGCCCACTACTCTTCTCTGGGGATAATAAAAACAAACCAGCGATCTGACAGAGGGCCTGAACACCCATCCTGACCGACCCCACAAAACAAAAAAGTACCCTCCAGCTACTAATTATAATGCCAATTTGCAAAATTTCCCTGCATTTTTAAACAATGGAGAAATGATGGTGGGATGATACTTAGAAGAATGGCTTCTTGTCAGTCTCCACTGACAAAAATAGGCAACACCCAGTCAGCTACGCCTCAGCATAGTTATGTCCCTAGCAGTCATATTTGGTTTCAGTAGGCTCATACACACGTTATCACAATTATGGTGAAACGGTGAAATCCTGCAAAGGATTGTCAACATACTGGTTAATTGAAAAGCTCTGCGGCATATTTCTTGGAACTAGCCAGTTTCCTGTGCCCACGCATAGAGAAGTATATAGAACCATGGTGGATTCCCAGCTCATGAAGCAAAGGATTCTTAAAGGAACGGGATTACCATGCGGATCCTGTTTAATTCTCTGAAACAGATCCGCAGTTTTCACCTGCCATACTAATACCCACTTCTCCTATCTGGGGATAATAAAAACCAACCGGGGAACTGACAGAGGGCCTGACCAACACATCCACACCGAGCCCACAGGAAAAAAAAAAAAAAACACTGTAGCCTCCATCTACTAATTATAATGCTAACTTGCAAAATTTTCCTGCATTTTTAAACAATGGAAAAATGATGGTGAGATGATACTTACAAGAATGGATTCTTGTCAGTCTCCACTAACAAAAATAGGCAATACCAAGTCAGCTACGCCTCAGCATAGTTATGTCCGTCGCAGCCTTCTTGGGTTTCAGGAGGCACAAACAAACGTTATCACAATTATGGTGAAACGCTGAACACCTGCAAATAATTTTCAACGTACTGGTTAATTGAAAAGCTCTGCGGCATACTACTTGGAACAAGCCAGTTACCTGTGCCCACGCAAAGAGGAGTATAGAGAACCATGGTGGATTTCCAGCTGATGAAGTAAAGGATTATTAAAGGAAAGGGATGACCATGAGGATCATCGTTAATTCTCTGAAACAGAATCCGCCCTTTTCACCTGCCAAACACATGCCCACTTCTCCTCTCTGGTGATAATAAAAACTAACCATGCGAATTGACAGAGGGCCTGACCCCCACCATCCACATCGACCACCCCAAAAACAAAACCGTACCCTCCAGCTACTAATTATAATGCTAACTTGCAAAATTTCCCTGCATTTTAAAACAATGGAAAAATGGTGGTGAGATGAGACTTAGAAGAATGGCTTCTTGTCAGTCTCCACTAACAAAAATAGGCAACACCAAGTCAGCTACTCCTCAGCATAGTCATGTCTGTCGCAGCCTTCTTGGGTTTCAGGAGGCACAAACACACGTTATCACAATTATGGTGAAACGCTGAACACCTGCAAATAATTTTCAACGTAGTGGTTAATTGAAAAGCTCTGCGGCATACTTCTTGGAACAAGCCAGTTACCTGTTCCCACGCAAAGAGGAGTATAGAGCACCATGGTGGATTTCCCCCTGATGAAGTAAAGGATTATTAAAGGAAAGGGATGACCATGGGGATCATCGTTAATTCTCTGAAACAGAATCTGCCCTTTTCACCTGCCAAACACATGCCCACTTCTCCTCTCTGGGGATAATAAAAACTAACCAGCGAACTGACAGAGGGTCTGACCCCCCCCCATCCACATCGACCACACACACAAAAAAAAACCGTACCCTCCAGCTACTAATTTTAATGCTAACTTGCAAAATTTCCGTGCATTTTAAAACAATGGAAAAATGGTGGTGGGATGATACTGAGAAGAATGGCTTCTTGTCAGTCTCCACTAACAAAAATAGGCAACACCAAGTCAGCTACTCCTCAGCATAGTTATGTCCGTCGCAGACTTCTTGGGTTTCAGGAGGCACAAACAAAGGTTCTCACAATTAAGGTGAAACGCTGAACACCTGCAAATAATTTTCAACGTAGTGGTTAATTGAAAAGCTCTGCGGCATACTTTTGGAACAAGCCAGTTACCTGTTCCCACGCAAAGAGGAGTATAGAGAACCATGGTGGATTTCCAGCTGATGAAGTAAAGGATTATTAAAGGAACGGGATGACCATGGGGATCATCGTTAATTCTCTGAAACAGAATCCGCCCTTTTCACCTGCCAAACACATGCCCACTTCTCCTCTCTGGGGATAATAAAAACTAACCAGCGAATTGACATTGGGCCTGACCCCCACCCATCCACATCGACCACACACAAAAAAAAAAAATCGTACCCTCCAGCTACTAAGTATAATGCTAACTTGCAAAATTTCCCTGCATTTTAAAACAATGGAAAAATGGTGGTGGAATCATACTTAGAAGAATGGCTTCTTGTCAGTCTCCACTAACAAAAATAGGCAACACCAAGTCAGCTACTCCTCAGCATAGTCATGTCCGTCCCAGCCTTCTTGGGTTTCAGGAGGTACAAACAAAGGTTCTCACAATTATGGTGAAACGCTGAACACCTGCAAATAATTTTCAACGTAGTGGTTAATTGAAAAGCTCTGCGGCATACTTCTTGGAACAAGCCAGTTACCTGTTCCCACGCAAAGAGGTGATAGAGAACCATGGTGGATATCCAGCTGATGAAGTAAAGGATTATTAAAGGAAAGGGATGACCATGGGGATCATAGTTAATTCTCTGAAACAGAATCCGCCCTTTTCACCTGCCAAACACATGCCCACTTCTCCTCTCTGGGGATAATAAAAGCTAACCAGCAAACTGACAGAGGGCCTGAGCCCCCCCCATCCACATCCACCACACACAAAAAAAAGCCGTACCCTCCAGCTACTAATTATAATGCTAACTTGCAAAATTTCCCTGCATTTTAAAACAATGGAAAAATGGTGGTGGTATGATACTTAGAAGAATGGCTTCTTGTCAGTCTCCACTAACAAAAATAGGCAACACCAAGTCAGCTACTCCTCAGCATAGTTATGTCCGTCGCTGCCTTCTTGGGTTTCAGGAGGCACAAACAAAGGTTCTCACAATTATGGTGAAACACTGAACATCTGCAAATATTTTTCAACGTAGTGGTTAATTGAAAAGCTCTGCGACATACTTCTTGGAACAAGCCAGTTACCTGTTCCCACGCAAAGAGTAGTATATAGAACCATGGTGGATTTCCAGCTGATGAAGTAAAGGATTATTAAAGGAATGGGATGACCATGGGGATCATCGTTAATTCTCTGAAACAGAATCCGCCCTTTTCACCTGCCAAACACATGCCCACTTCTCCTCTCTGGGGATAATAAAAACTAACCAGCGAACTGACAGAAGGCCTGCCCCCCTATGCACATCGACCACACACACACAAAAAAAACCGTACCCTCCAGCTACTAATTATAATGCTAACTTGCAAAATTTCCCTGCATTTTAAAACAATGGAAAAATGGTGGTGGGATGATACTTAGAAGAATGGCTTCTTGTCAGTCTCCACTAACAAAAATAGGCAACACCAAGTCAGCTACTCCTCAGCATAGCTATGTCCGTCGCAGCCTTCTTGGGTTTCAGGAGGCACATCAAAGTTATCACAATTATGGTGAAAGGCTGAACACCTGCAAATAATTTTCAACGTAGTGGTTAATTGAAAAGCTCTGCGGCATACTTCTTGGAACTAGGCAGTTACCTGTTCCCACGCAAAGAGGAGTATATAGAACCATGTTGGATTTCCAGCTGATGAAGTAAAGGATTATTAAAGGAACGGGATGACAATGGGGATCATCGTTAATTCTCTGAAACAGAATCCGCCCTTTTCACCTGCCAAACACATGCCCACTTCTCCTCTCTGGGGATAATAAAAACTAACGAGCGAACTGACACAGGGCCTGACCCCCCCCAATCCACATCGACCACACAAAAAAAAAAAACCGTACCCTCCAGCTACTAATTATAATGCTAACTTGCAAAATTTCCCTGCATTTTAAAACAATGGAAAAATGGTGGTGGGATCATACTTAGAAGAATGGCTTCTTGTCTGTCTCCACTAACAAAAATAGGCAACACCAAGTCAGCTACTCCTCAGCATAGTTATGTCCGTCGAAGCCTTCTTGGGTTTCAGGAGGGACATACAAACGTTATCAAAATTATGGTGAAACGCTGAAAACCTGCAAATAATTTTCAACGTACTGGTTAATTTGAAAACTCTCCAGCATAATTCTTGGAACAAGCTAGGTGCCTGTGCCCACGCATAGAGGAGTATATAGAAACATGGTGGAATCCCAGCTGATGAAGCAAAGGATACTTAAAGGAACGGGATTACCATGCGGATCCTGCTAATACTCTGAAACAGATCCGCAGTTTTCACCTGCCATACTAATACTCACTTCTCCTCTCTGGGGATACTAATACCAACCGGGGAACTGACAGAGGGCCTGACCAACACATCCACACCGACCCCACAGGCAAAAAAAAAAAAAAACACCGCACCCTCCAGCTACTAATTATAATGCTAACTTGCAAAATTTCCCTGCATTTTAAAACAATGGAAAAATGGTGGTGGGATCATACTTAGAAGAATGGCTTCTTGTCGGTCTCCACTAACAAAAATAGGCAACACCAAGTCAGCTACTCCTCAGCATAGTTATGTCCGTCGCAGCCTTCTTGGGTTTCAGGAGGGACATACAAACGTTATCAAAATTATGGTCAAACGCTGAAAACCTGCAAATAATTTTCAACGTACTGGTTAATTTGAAAACTCTCCAGCATAATTCTTGGAACAAGCCAGGTACCTGTGCCCACGCATAGAGGAGTATATAGAAACATGGTGGAATCCCAGCTGATGAAGCAAAGGATTCTTAAAGGAATGAGATGACCATGCGGATCCTGTTTAATTCTCTGAAACAGAATCCGCACTTTTCACCTGCCAAACACATGCCCACTACTCTTCATGGGGATAATAAAAACAAACCAGCGATCTGACAGAGGGCCTGAACACCCATCCTGAACGACCCCACAAAACAAAAAAGGACCCTCCAGCTACTAATTATAATGCCAATTTGCAAAATTTCAATGCATTTTTAAACAATGGAGAAATGATGGTGGGATGATACTTAGAAGAATGGCTTCTTGTCAGTCTCCACTGACAAAAATAGGCAACACCAAGTCAGCTACGCCTCAGCATAGTTATGTCCGTAGCAGCCATATTTGGTTTCAGTAGGCACATACACACGTTATCACAATTATGGTGAAACGCTGAAAACCTGCAAATAATTTTCAACATACCGGTTAATTGAAAAGCTCTGAGGCATACTTCTTGGATCAAGCCAGTTACCTGTTCCCACACAAAGAGGAGTATATAGAACCATGGTGGATTCCCAGCTCATGAAGCAAAGGATTCTTAAAGGAACGGGATTACCATGCGGATCCTGTTTAAATCTCTGAAACAGATCCGCAGTTTTCACCTGCCATACTAATACCCACTTGTCCTCTCTGGGGATAATAAAAACTAACCAGCGAACTCACAGAGGGCCTGACCAACACATCCACACCGACCACACAGGAAAAAAAAAACAAAACACCGTAGCCTCCAGGTACTAATTATAATGTTAACTTGCAAAATTTTCCTGCATTTTTAAACAATGGAAAAATGATGGTGAGATGATACTTAGAAGAATGGATTATTGTCAGTCTCCACTAACAAAAATAGGCAACACCAAGGCAGCTACGCCTCAGCATAGTTATGTCCGTCGCAGCCTTCTTGGGTTTCAGGAGGCACAAAGAAACGTTATCACAATTATGGTGAAACGCTGAACACCTGCAAATAATTTTCAACGTACTGGTTAATTGAAAAGCTCTGCGGCATACTTCTTGGAACAAGCCAGTTACCTGTTCCCACGCAAACAGGAGTATATAGAACCATGGTGGATTTCCAGCTGATGAAGTAAAGGATTATTAAAGGAACGGGATGACCATGGGGATCATCCTTAATTCTCTGAAACAGAATCCGCCCTTTTCACCTGCCAAACACACGCCCACTTCTCCTCTCTGGGGATAATAAAACCTAACCAGCGAACTGACAGAGGGCCTGCCCCCCCCAGCCACATCGACCACACAAAAAAAAAAAAAAACGGTACCCTCCAGCTACTAATTATAATGCTAACTTGCAAAATTTCCCTGCATTTTAAAACAATGGAAAAATGGTGGTGGGATGATACTTAGAAGAATGGCTTCTTGTCAGTCTCCACTAACAAAAATAGGCAACACCAAGTCAGCTACTCCTCAGCATAGTTATGTCTGTCGCAGCCTTCTTGGGTTTCAGGAGGCACAAACACACGTTATCACAATTATGGTGAAATGCTTAACACCTGCAAATAATTTTCAACGTAGTGGTTAATTGAAAAGCTCTGCGGTATACTTCTTGGAACAAGCCAGTTACCTGTTCCCACGCAAAGAGGAGTATATAGAACCATGGTGGATTTCCAGCTGATGAAGTAAAGGATTATTAAAGGAACGGGATGACCATGGGGATCATCGTTAATTCTCTGAAACAGAATCCGCCCTTTTCACCTGCCAAACACATGCCCACTTCTCCTCTCTGGGGATAATAAAAACTAACCAGCGAACTGACAGAGGGCCTGCCCCCCCCATCTACATCGACCACACACACAAAAAAAACGGTACCCTCCAGCTACTAATTATAATGCTAACTTGCAAAATTTCCCTGCATTTTAAAACAATGGAAAAATGGTGGTGGGATGATACTTAGAAAAATGGCTTCTTGTCAGTCTCCACTAACAAAAATAGGCAACACCAAGTCAGCTACTCCTCAGCATAGTTATGTCCGTCGCAGCCTTCTTGGGTTTCAGGAGGCACAAACAAAGGTTCTCACAATTATGGTGAAACGCTGAACACCTGCAAATAATTTTCAACGTAGTGGTTAATTGAAAAGCTCTACGGCAGACTTCTTGGAACAAGGCAGCTACCTGTTCCCACGCAAAGAGGAGTATATAGAACCATGGTGGATTTCCAGCTGATGAAGTAAAGGATTATTAAAGGAACGGGATGACCATGGGGATCATCGTTAATTCTCTGAAACAGAATCCGCCCTTTTCACCTGCAAACACATGCCCACTTCTCCTCTCTGGTGATAATAAAAACTAACCAGCGAACTGACAGAGGGACTGACCCCCCCCCATCCACATCGACCACACACACACAAAAAAAAACCGTACCCTCCACCTACTAATTATAATGCTAACTTGCAAAATTTCCCTGCATTTTAAAACAATGGAAAAATGGTGGTGGGATCATACTTAGAAGAATGGCTTCTTGTCTGTCTCCACTAACAAAAATAGGCAACACCAAGTCAGCTACTCCTCAGCATAGTTATGTCCGTCGCAGCCTTCTTGGGTTTCAGGAGGAACACACAAACGTTATCAAAATTATGGTGAAACGCTGAACACCTGCAAATAATTTTCAACGTACTGGTTAATTTGAAAACTCTCCAGCATACTTCTTGGAACAAGCCAGGTACCTGTGCCCACGCATAGAGGAGTATATACAAACATGGTGGATTCCCAGCTGATGAAGCAAAGGATTCTTAAAGGAATGAGATGACCATGCGGATCCTGTTTAATTCTCTGAAACAGAATCCGCACTTTTCACGTGCCAAACACATGCCCACTACTCTTCTCTGGGGATAATAAAAACAAACCAGCGATCTGACAGAGGGCCTGAACACCCATCCTGACCGTCCCCACAAAACACAAAAGTACCCTCCAGCTACTAATTATAATGCCAATTTGGAAAATTTCCCTGCATTTTTAAACAATGGAGAAATGAAGGTGGGATGATACTTAGAAGAATGGCTTCTTGTCAGTCTCCAGTGACAAAAATAGGCAACACCAAGTCAGCTACGCCTCAGCATAGTTATGTCCCTAGCAGCCATATTTGGTTTCAGTAGGCTCATACACACGTTATCACAATTATGGTGAAACGCTGAAAACCTGCAAAGGATTGTCAACATACTGGTTAATTGAAAAGCTCTGCGGCATACTTCTTGGAACTAGCGAGTTTCCTGTGCCCACGCATAGAGAAGTATATAGAACCATGGTGGATTCCCAGCTCATGAAGCAAAGGATTTTAAAGGAACGGGATTACCATGCGGATCCTGTTTAATTCTCTGAAACAGATCCGCAGTTTTCATCTGCCATACTAATACCCACTTCTCCTCTCTGGGGATAATAAAAACCAACCGGGGAACTGACACAGGGCCTGACCAACACATCCACACCGAGCCCACAGGAAAAAAAAAAAAAAACACTGTAGCCTCCAGCTACTAATTATAATGCTAAGTTGCAAAATTTCCCTGCATTTTAAAACAATGGAAAAATGGTGGTGGGATGATACTTAGAAGAATGGCTTCTTGTCAGTCTCCACTAACAAAAATAGGCAACACCAAGTCAGCTACTCCTCAGCATAGTTATGTCCGTCGCAGCCTTCTTGGGTTTCAGGAGGCACAAACAAACGTTATCACAATTATGGTGAAACGCTGAACACCTGCAAATAATTTTAAACGTACTGGTTAATTGAAAAGCTCTGCGGCATACTACTTGGAACAAGCCAGTTACCTGTTCCCACGCAAAGAGGAGTATAGAGAACCATGGTGGATTTCCAGCTGATGAAGTAAAGGATTATTAAAGGAACGGGATGACCATGGGGATCATCGTTAATTCTCTGAAACAGAATCTGCCCTTTTCACCTGCCAAACACATGCCCACTTCTCCTCTCTGGTGATAATAAAAACTAACCAGCAAACTGACAGAGGGCCTGACCCCCACCATCCACATCGACCACCCCAAAAAAAAAACCGTACCCTCCAGCTACTAATTATAATGCTAACTTGCAAAATTTCCCTGCATTTTAAAACAATGGAAAAATGGTGGTGAGATGAGACTTAGAAGAATGGCTTCTTGTCAGACTCCACTAACAAAAATAGGCAACACCAAGTCAGCTACTCCTCAGCATAGTCATGTCCGTCGCAGCCTTCTTGGGTTTCAGGAGGCACAAACACACGTTATCACAATTATGGTGAAACGCTGAACACCTGCAAATAATTTTCAACGTAGTGGTTAATTGAAAAGCTCTGCGGCATACTTCTTGGAACAAGCCAGTTACCTGTTCCCACACAAAGAGGAGTATAGAGAACCATGGTGGATTTCCAGCTGATGAAGTAAAGGATTATTAAAGGAAAGGGATGACCATGGGGATCATCGTTAATTCTCTGAAACAGAATCCGCCCTTTTCACCTGCCAAACACATGCCCACTTCTCCTCTCTGGGGATAATAAAAACTAACCAGCAAACTGACAGAGGGCCTGATCCCCCCCCATCCACATCGACCACACACACAAAAAAAAAACCGTACCCTCCAGCTACTAATTTTAATGCTAACTTGCAAAATTTCCGTGCATTTTAAAACAATGGAAAAATGGTGGTGGGATGATACTTAGAAGAATGGCTTCTTGTCTGTCTCCACTAACAAAAATAGGCAACACCAAGTCAGCTACTCCTCAGCATAGTTATGTCCGTCGCAGACTTCTTGGGTTTCAGGAGGCACAAACAAAGGTTCTCACAATTATGGTGAAACACTGAACACCTGCAAATAATTTTCAACGTAGTGGTTAATTGAAAAGCTCTGCGGCATACTTCTTGGAACAAGCCAGTTACCTGTTCCCACGCAAAGAGGAGTATAGAGAGCCATGGTGGATTTCCAGCTGATGAAGTAAAGGATTATTAAAGGAACGGGATGACCATGGGGATCATCGTTAATTCTCTGAAACAAAATCCGCCCTTTTCACCTGCCAAACACATGCCCACTTCTCCTCTCTGGGGATAATAAAAACTAACCAGCGAACTGACAGAGGGCCTGACCCCACCCCATCCACATCGACCACACACAAAAAAAAAACCGTACCCTCTAGGTACTAATTATAATGCTAACTTGCAAAATTTCCCTGCATTTTAAAACAATAGAATAATGGTGGTGGGATGATACTTAGAAGAATGGATTCTTGTCAGTCTCCACTAACAAAAATAGGCAAAACCAAGTCAGCTACGCCTCAAGATAGTTATGTCCGTCGCAGCCTTCTTGGGTTTCAGGAGGCACAAACATACGTTATCACAATTATGGTGAAACGCTGAACACCTGCAAATAATTTTCAACGTAGTGGTTAATTGAAAAGCTCTGCGGCATACTTCTTGGAACAAGCCAGTTACCTGTTCCCACGCAAAGAGGAGTATATAATACCATGGTGGATTTCCAGCTGATGAAGTAAAGGATTATTAAAGGAACGGAATGACCATGGGGATCATCGTTAATTCTCTGAAACAGAATCCGCCCTTTTCACCTGCCAAACACATGCCCACTTCTCCTCTCTGGGGATAATAAAAACTAACCAGCGAACTGACAGAGGGCCTGACCCCCCCATTCACATCGACCACACACACCAAAAAAAAACCGTACCCTCCAGCTACTAATTATAATGCTAACTTGCAAAATTTCCCTGCATTTTAAAACAATAGAAAAATGGTGGTGGGATGATACTTAGAAGAATGGCTTCTTGTCAGTCTCCACTAACAAAAATAGGCAACACCAAGTCAGCTACTCCTCAGCATAGTTATGTCCGTCGCAGCCTTCTTGGGTTTCAGGAGGGACAAACAAAGGTTCTCACAATTATGGTGAAACGCTGAACACCTGCAAATAATTTTCAACGTAGTGGTTAATTGAAAAGCTCTGCGGCATACTTCTTGGAACAAGGCAGTTACCTGTTCCCACGCAAAGAGGAGTATAGAGAACCATGGTGGAATTCCAGCTGATGAAGTAAAGGATTATTAAAGGAACGGGATGACCATGGGGATCATCGTTAATTCTCTGAAACAGAATCCGCCCTTTTCACCTGCCAAACACATGCCCACTTCTCCTCTCTGGGGATAATAAAAACTAACCAGCGAACTGACATTGGGCCTGACCCCCACCAATCCACATCGACCACACACAAAAAAAAAAATCGTACCCTCCAGCTACTAATTATAATGCTAACTTGCAAAATTTCCCTGCATTTTAAAACAATGGAAAAATGGTGGTGGGATCATACTTAGAAGAATGGCTTCTTGTCTGTCTCCACTAACAAAAATAGGCAACACCAAGTCAGCTACTCCTCAGCATAGTTATGTCCGTCGCAGCCTTCTTGGGTTTCAGGAGGGACATACAAACGTTATCAAAATTATGGTGAAACGCTGAAAACCTGCAAATAATTTTCAACGTACTGGTTAATTTGAAAACTCTCCAGCATAATTCTTGGAACAAGCTAGGTGCCTGTGCCCACGCATAGAGGAGTATATAGAAACATGGTGGAATCCCAGCTGAAGAAGCAAAGGATACTTAAAGGAACGGGATTACCATGCGGATCCTGTTTAATACTCTGAAACAGATCCGCAGTTTTCAACTGACATACTAATACCCACTTCTCCTCTCTGGGGATAATAAAACCAACCGGGGAACTGACAGAGGGCCTGACCAACACATCCACACCGACCCCACAGGGAAAAAAAAAAAAAAAAAAACACCGCACCCTCCAGCTACTAATTATAATGCTATCTTGCAAAATTTTCCTGCATTTTTAAACAATGGAAAAATGATGGTGAGATGATACTTACAAGAATGGATTCTTGTCAGTCTCCACTAACAAAAATAGGCAACACCAAGTCAGCTACTCCTTAGCATAGCTATGTCCATCGCAGCCTTCTTGGGTTTCAGGAGGCACAAACACAGGTTCTCACAATTATGGTAAAACGCTGAACACCTGCAAATAATTTTCAACGTAGTGGTTAATTGAAAAGCTCTGCGGCATACTTCTTGGAACAAGGCAGTTACCTTTCCCCACGCAAAGAGGAGTATAGAGAACCATGGTGGATTTCCAGCTGATGAAGTAAAGGATTATTAAAGGAACGGGATGACGATGGGGATCATCGTTAATTCTCTGAAACAGAGTCCGCCCTTTTCACCTGCCAAACACATTCCCACTTCTCCTCTCTGGGGATAATAAAAACTAACCAGCGAAATGACAGAAGGCCTGACCCCCCCCATCCACATCGACCACACCCACAAAAAAAAACCGTACCCTCCAGCTACTAATTATAATGCTAACTTGCAAAATTTCCCTGCATTTTAAAACAATGGAAAAATGGTGGTGGGATGAGACTTAGAAGAATGGCTTCTTGTCAGTCTCCACTAACAAAAATAGGCAACACCAAGTCAGCTACTCCTCAGCATAGTTATGTCCGTCGCTGCCTTCTTGGGTTTCAGGAGGTACAAACAAAGGTTCTCACAATTATGGTGAAACGCTGAACACCTGCAAATAATTTTCAACGTAGTGGTTAATTGAAAAGCTCTGCGGCATACTTCTTGGAACAAGCCAGTTACCTGTTCCCACACAAAGAGGAGTATAGAGAACCATGGTGGATTTCCAGCTGATGAAGTAAAGGATTATTAAAGGAAAGGGATGACCATGGGGATCATCGTTAATTCTCTGAAACAGAATCCGCCCTTTTCACCTGCCAAACACATGCCCACTTCTCCTCTCTGGGGATAATAAAAACTAACCAGCAAACTGACAGAGGGCCTGATCCCCCCCCATCCACATCGACCACACACACAAAAAAAAAACCGTACCCTCCAGCTACTAATTTTAATGCTAACTTGCAAAATTTCCGTGCATTTTAAAACAATGGAAAAATGGTGGTGGGATGATACTTAGAAGAATGGCTTCTTGTCTGTCTCCACTAACAAAAATAGGCAACACCAAGTCAGCTACTCCTCAGCATAGTTATGTCCGTCGCAGACTTCTTGGGTTTCAGGAGGCACAAACAAAGGTTCTCACAATTATGGTGAAACGCTGAACACCTGCAAATAATTTTCAACGTAGTGGTTAATTGAAAAGCTCTGCGGCATACTTCTTGGAACAAGCCAGTTACCTGTTCCCACGCAAAGAGGAGTATAGAGAGCCATGGTGGATTTCCAGCTGATGAAGTAAAGGATTATTAAAGGAACGGGATGACCATGGGGATCATCGTTAATTCTCTGAAACAGAATCCGCCCTTTTCACCTGCCAAACACATGCCCACTTCTCCTCTCTGGGGATAATAAAAACTAACCAGCGAACTGACAGAGGGCCTGACCCCACCCCATCCACATCGACCACACACAAAAAAAAAACCGTACCCTCCAGCTACTAATTATAATGCTAACTTGCAAAATTTCCCTGCATTTTAAAACAATGGAATAATGGTGGTGGGATGATACTTAGAAGAATGGATTCTTGTCAGTCTCCACTAACAAAAATAGGCAAAACCAAGTCAGCTACGCCTCAAGATAGTTATGTCCGTCGCAGCCTTCTTGGGTTTCAGGAGGCACAAACAAACGTTATCACAATTATGGTGAAACGCTGAACACCTGCAAATAATTTTCAACGTAGTGGTTAATTGAAAAGCTCTGCGGCATACTTCTTGGAACAAGCCAGTTACCTGTTCCCACGCAAAGAGGAATATATAATACCATGGTGGATTTCCAGCTGATGAAGTAAAGGATTATTAAAGGAACGGAATGACCATGGGGATCATCGTTAATTCTCTGAAACAGAATCCGCCCTTTTCACCTGCCAAACACATGCCCACTTCTCCTCTCTGGGGATAATAAAAACTAACCAGCGAACTGACAGAGGGCCTGACCCCCCCATCTACATCGACCACACACACCAAAAAAAAACCGTACCCTCCAGCTACTAATTATAATGCTAACTTGCAAAATTTCCCTGCATTTTAAAACAATAGAAAAATGGTGGTGGGATGGTACTTAGAAGAATGGCTTCTTGTCAGTCTCCACTAACAAAAATAGGCAACACCAAGTCAGCTACTCCTCAGCATAGTTATGTCCGTCGCAGCCTTCTTGGGTTTCAGGAGGGACAAACAAAGGTTCTCACAATTATGGTGAAACGCTGAACACCTGCAAATAATTTTCAACGTAGTGGTTAATTGAAAAGCTCTGCGGCATACTTCTTGGAACAAGGCAGTTACCTGTTCCCACGCAAAGAGGAGTATATAGAACCATGGTGGAATTCCAGCTGATGAAGTAAAGGATTATTAAAGGAACGGGATGACCATGGGGATCATCGTTAATTCTCTGAAACAGAATCCGCCCTTTTCACCTGCCAAACACATGCCCACTTCTCCTCTCTGGGGATAATAAAAACTAACCAGCGAACTGACATTGGGCCTGACCCCCACCCATCCACATCGACCACACACAAAAAAAAAAATCGTACCCTCCCGCTACTAATTATAATGCTAACTTGCAAAATTTCCCTGCATTTTAAAACAATGGAAAAATGGTGGTGGGATCATACTTAGAAGAATGGCTTCTTGTCTGTCTCCACTAACAAAAATAGGCAACACCAAGTCAGCTACTCCTCAGCATAGTTATGTCCGTCGCAGCCTTCTTGGGTTTCAGGAGGGACATACAAACGTTATCAAAATTATGGTGAAACGCTGAAAACCTGCAAATAATTTTCAACGTACTGGTTAATTTGAAAACTCTCCAGCATAATTCTTGGAACAAGCTAGGTGCCTGTGCCCACGCATAGAGGAGTATATAGAAACATGGTGGAATCCCAGCTGAAGAAACAAAGGATACTTAAAGGAACGGGATTACCATGCGGATCCTGTTTAATACTCTGAAACAGATCCGCAGTTTTCACCTGACATACTAATACCCACTTCTCCTCTCTGGGGATAATAAAACCAACCGGGGAACTGACAGAGGGCCTGACCAACACATCCACACCGACCCCACAGGGAAAAAAAAAAAAAAAAAAACACCGCACCCTCCAGCTACTAATTATAATGCTATCTTGCAAAATTTTCCTGCATTTTTAAACAATGGAAAAATGATGGTGAGATGATACTTACAAGAATGGATTCTTGTCAGTCTCCAATAACAAAAATAGGCAACACCAAGTCAGCTACTCCTTAGCATAGCTATGTCCATCGCAGCCTTCTTGGGTTTCAGGAGGCACAAACAAAGGTTCTCACAATTATGGTAAAACGCTGAACACCTGCAAATAATTTTCAACGTAGTGGTTAATTGAAAAGCTCTGCGGCATACTTCTTGGAACAAGGCAGTTACCTTTCCCCACGCAAAGAGGAGTATAGAGAACCATGGTGGATTTCCAGCTGATGAAGTAAAGGATTATTAAAGGAACGGGATGACGATGGGGATCATCGTTAATTCTCTGAAACAGAGTCCGCCCTTTTCACCTGCCAA
This sequence comes from Eulemur rufifrons, assembly GCF_041146395.1. Taxonomy (NCBI): domain Eukaryota; kingdom Metazoa; phylum Chordata; class Mammalia; order Primates; family Lemuridae; genus Eulemur; species Eulemur rufifrons. Next base: position 158,257 of record NW_027182892.1, read on the forward strand.
ACACATGCCCACTTCTCCTCTCTGGGGATAATAAAAACTTACCAGCGAACTGACAGAAGGCCTGACCCCCACCATCCACATCGACCACACCCACAAAAAAAAACCGTACCCTCCAGCTACTAATTATAATGCTAACTTGCAAAATTTCCCTGCATTTTAAAACAATGGAAAAATGGTGGTGGGATGAGACTTAGAAGAATGGCTTCTTGTCAGTCTCCACTAACAAAAATAGGCAACACCAAGTCAGCTACTCCTCAGCATAGTTATGTCCGTCGCAGCCTTCTTGGGTTTCAGGAGGTACAAACAAAGGTTCTCACAATTATGGTGAAACGCTGAACACCTGCAAATAATTTTCAACGTAGTGGTTAATTGAAAAGCTCTGTGGCATACTTCTTGGAACAAGCCAGTTACATGTTCCCACGCAAAGAGGTGATAGAGAACCATGGTGGATTTCCAGCTGATGAAGTAAAGGATTATTAAAGGAAATGGATGACCATGGGGATCATAGTTAATTGTCTGAAACAGAATCCGCCCTTTTCACCTGCCAAACACATGCCCACTTCTCCTCTCTGGGGATAATAAAAACTAACCAGCAAACTGACAGAGGGCCTGACCCCCCCCCATCCACATCCAACACACACAAAAAAAAACCGTACCCTCCAGCTACTAATTATAATGCTAACTTGCAAAATTTCCCTGCATTATAAAACAATGGAAAAATGGTGGTGGGATGATACTTAGAAGAATGGCTTCTTGTCAGTCTCCACTAACAAAAATAGGCAACACCAAGTCAGCTACTCCTCAGCATAGTTACGTCCGTCGCTGCCTTCTTGGGTTTCAGGAGGCACAAACAAAGGTTCTCACAATTATGGTGAAACGCTGAACATCTGCAAATAATTTTCAACGTAGTGGTTAATTGAAAAGCTCTGCGGCATACTTCTTGGAACAAGCCAGTTACCTGTTCCCACGCAAAGAGGAGTATATAGAGCCATGGTGGATTTCCAGCTAATGAAGTAAAGGATTATTAAAGGAACGGGATGACCATGGGGATCATCGTTAATTCTCTGAAACAGAATCCGCCCTTTTCACCTGCCAAACACATGCCCAATTCTCCTCTCTGGGGACAATAAAAACTAACCAGCGAACTGACAGAGGGCCTGACCCCCCCATCCACATTGACCATACACACACAAAAAAAAACCGTACCCTCCAGCTACTAATTATAATGCTAACTTGCAAAATTTCCCTGCATTTTAATACAATGGAAAAATGGTGGTGGGATCATACTTAGAAGAATGGCTTCTTGTCTGTCTCCACTAACAAAAATAGGCAACACCAAGTCAGCTACTCCTCAGCATAGTTATGTCCGTCGCAGCCTTCTTGGGTTTCAGGAGGCACATACAAAAGTTATCAAAATTATGGTGAAACGCTGAAAACCTGCAAATAATTTTCAACGTACTGGTTAATTTGAAAACTCTCCAGCATAATTCTTGGAACAAGCTAGGTGCCTGTGCCCACGCATAGAGGAGTATATAGAAACATGGTGGAATCCCAGCTGATGAAGCAAAGGATACTTAAAGGAACGGGATTACCATGCGGATCCTGTTTAATACTCTGAAACAGATCCGCAGTTTTCACCTGCCATACTAATACTCACTTCTCCTCTCTGGGGATAATAAAACCAACCGGGGAACTGACAGAGGGCCTGACCAACACATCCACACCGACCCCACAGGGGAAAAAAAAAAAAAACACCGCACCCTCCAGCTACTAATTATAATGCTAACTTGCAAAATTTCCCTGCATTTTAAAACAATGGAAAAATGGTGGTGGGATCATACTTAGAAGAATGGCTTCTTGTCTGTCTCCACTAACAAAAATAGGCAACACCAAGTCAGCTACTCCTCAGCATAGTTATGTCCGTCGCAGCCTTCTTGGGTTTCAGGAGGGACATACAAACGTTATCAAAATTATGGTCAAACGCTGAAAACCTGCAAATAATTTTCAACGTACTGGTTAATTTGAAAACTCTCCAGCATAATTCTTGGAACAAGCCAGGTACCTGTGCCCACGCATAGAGGAGTATATAGAAACATGGTGGAATCCCAGCTGATGAAGCAAAGGATTCTTAAAGGAATGAGATGACCATGCGGATCCTGTTTAATTCTCTGAAACAGAATCCGCACTTTTCACCTGCCAAACACATGCCCACTACTCTTCATGGGGATAATAAAAACAAACCAGCGATCTGACAGAGGGCCTGAACACCGATCCTGAACGACCCCACAAAACAAAAAAGGACCCTCCAGCTACTAATTATAATGCCAATTTGCAAAATTTCCCTGCATTTTTAAACAATGGAGAAATGATGGTGGGATGATACTTAGAAGAATGGCTTCTTGTCAGTCTCCACTGACAAAAATAGGCAACACCAAGTCAGCTACGCCTCAGCATAGTTATGTCCGTAGCAGCCATATTTGGTTTCAGTAGGCACATACACACGTTATCACAATTATGGTGAAACGCTGAAAACCTGCAAAGGATTGTCAACATACTGGTTAATTGAAAAGCTCTGCGGCATACTTCTTGGAACTAGCCAGTTTCCTGTGCCCACGCATAGACAAGTATATAGAACCATGGTGGATTCCCAGCTCATGAAGCAAAGGATTCTTAAAGGAACGGGATTACCATGCGGATCCTGTTTAATTCTCTGAAACGGATCCGCAGTTTTCACCTGCCATACTAATACCCACTTCTCCTCTCTGGGGATAATAAAAACCAACCGGGGAACTGACAGAGGGCCTGACCAACACATCCACACCGACCCCACAGGATAAAAAAAAAAAAAAACACCGTAGCCTCCAGCTACTAATTATAATGCTAACTTGCAAAATTTCCCTGCATTTTAAAACAATGGAAAAATGGTGGTGGGATGATACTTAGAAGAATGGCTTCTTGTCAGTCTCCACTGACAAAAATAGGCAACACCAAGTCAGCTACGCCTCAGCATAGTTATGTCCGTAGCAGCCATATTTGGTTTCAGTAGGCACATACACACGTTATCACAATTATGGTGAAACGCTGAAAACCTGCAAATAATTTTCAACATACCGGTTAATTGAAAAGCTCTGAGGCATACTTCTTGGATCAAGCCAGTTACCTGTTCCCACACAAAGAGGAGTATATAGAACCATGGTGGATTCCCAGCTCATGAAGCAAAGGATTCTTAAAGGAACGGGATTACCATGCGGATCCTGTTTAAATCTCTGAAACAGATCCGCAGTTTTCACCTGCCATACTAATACGCACTTGTCCTCTCTGGGGATAATAAAAACTAACCAGCGAACTCACAGAGGGCCTGACCAACACATCCACACCGACCACACAGAAAAAAAAAAACAAAACACCGTAGCCTCCAGGTACTAATTATAATGCTAACTTGCAAAATTTTCCTGCATTTTTAAACAATGGAAAAATGATGGTGAGATGATACTTAGAAGAATGGATTATTGTCAGTCTCCACTAACAAAAATAGGCAAAACCAAGGCAGCTACGCCTCAGCATAGTTATGTCCGTCGCAGCTTTCTTGGGTTTCAGGAGGCACAAACAAACGTTATCACAATTATGGTGAAACGCTGAACACCTGCAAATAATTTTCAACGTACTGGTTAATTGAAAAGCTCTGCGGCATACTTCTTGGAACAAGCCAGTTACCTGTTCCCACGCAAACAGGAGTATATAGAACCATGGTGGATTTCCAGCTGATGAAGTAAAGGATTATTAAAGGAACGGGATGACCATGGGGATCATCCTTAATTCTCTGAAACAGAATCCGCCCTTTTCACCTGCCAAACACACGCCCACTTCTCCTCTCTGGGGATAATAAAACCTAACCAGCGAACTGACAGAGGGCCTGCCCCCCCCAGCCACATCGACCACACAAAAAAAAAAAAACGGTACCCTCCAGCTACTAATTATAATGCTAACTTGCAAAATTTCCCTGCATTTTAAAACAATGGAAAAATGGTGGTGGGATGATACTTAGAAGAATGGCTTCTTGTCAGTCTCCACTAACAAAAATAGGCAACACCAAGTCAGCTACTCCTCAGCATAGTTATGTCTGTCGCAGCCTTCTTGGGTTTCAGGAGGCACAAACACACGTTATCACAATTATGGTGAAATGCTTAACACCTGCAAATAATTTTCAACGTAGTGGTTAATTGAAAAGCTCTGCGGTATACTTCTTGGAACAAGCCAGTTACCTGTTCCCACGCAAAGAGGAGTATATAGAACCATGGTGGATTTCCAGCTGATGAAGTAAAGGATTATTAAAGGAACGGGATGACCATGGGGATCATCGTTAATTCTCTGAAACAGAATCCGCCCTTTTCACCTGCCAAACACATGCCCACTTCTCCTCTCTGGGGATAATAAAAACTAACCAGCGAACTGACAGAGGGCCTGCCCCCCCCCATCTACATCGACCACACACACAAAAAAAACGGTACCCTCCAGCTACTAATTATAATGCTAACTTGCAAAATTTCCCTGCATTTTAAAACAATGGAAAAATGGTGGTGGGATGATACTTAGAAGAATGGCTTCTTGTCAGTCTCCACTAACAAAAAGAGGCAACACCAAGTCAGCTACTCCTCAGCATAGTTATGTCCGTCGCAGCCTTTTTGGGTTTCAGGAGGCACAAACAAAGGTTCTCACAATTATGGTGAAACGCTGAACACCTGCAAATAATTTTCAACGTAGTGGTTAATTGAAAAGCTCTGCGGCATACTTCTTGGAACAAGGCAGCTACCTGTTCCCACGCAAAGAGGAGTATATAGAACCATGGTGGATTTCCAGCTGATGAAGTAAAGGATTATTAAAGGAACGGGATGACCATGGGGATCATCGTTAATTCTCTGAAACAGAATCCGCCCTTTTCACCTGCCAAACACATGCCCACTTCTCCTCTCTGGTGATAATAAAAACTAACCAGCGAACTGACAGAGGGCCTGACCCCCCCCATCCACATCGACCACACACACACAAAAAAAAACCGTACCCTCCAGCTACTAATTATAATGCTAACTTGCAAAATTTCCCTGCATTTTAAAACAATGGAAAAATGGTGGTGGGATGATACTTAGAAGAATGGCTTCTTGTCAGTCTCCACTAAGAAAAATAGGCAACACCAAGTCAGCTACTCCTCAGCATAGTTATGTCCGTCGCAGCCTTCTTGGGTTTCAGGAGGAACACACAAACGTTATCAAAATTATGGTGAAACGCTGAACACCTGCAAATAATTTTCAACGTACTGGTTAATTTGAAAACTCTCCAGCATACTTCTTGGAACAAGCCAGGTACCTGTGCCCACGCATAGAGGAGTATATAGAAACATGGTGGAATCCCAGATGATGAAGCAAAGGATTCTTAAAGGAATGAGATGACCATGCGGATCCTGTTTAATTCTCTGAAACAGAATCCGCACTTTTCACCTGCCAAACACATGCCCACTACTCTTCTCTGGGGATAATAAAAACAAACCAGCGATCTGACAGAGGGCCTGAACACCCATCCTGACCGACCCTACAAAACAAAAAAGTACCCTCCAGCTACTAATTATAATGCCAATTTGGAAAATTTCCCTGCATTTTTAAACAATGGAGAAATGATGGTGGGATGATACTTAGAAGAATGGCTTCTTGTCAGTCTCCACTGACAAAAATAGGCAACACCAAGTCAGCTACGCCTCAGCATAGTTATGTCCCTAGCAGCCATATTTGGTTTCAGTAGGCTCATACACACGTTATCACAATTATGGTGAAACGCTGAAAACCTGCAAAGGATTGTCAACATACTGGTTAATTTAAAAGCTCTGCGGCATACTTCTTGGAACTAGCCAGTTTCCTGTGCCCACGCATAGAGAAGTATATAGAACCATGGTGGATTCCCAGCTCATGAAGCAAAGGATTCTTAAAGGAACAGGATTACCATGCGGATCCTGTTTAATTCTCTGAAACAGATCCGCAGTTTTCACCTGCCATACTAATACCCACTTCTCCTCTCTGGGGATAATAAAAACCAACCGGGGAACTGACAGAGGGCCTGACCAACACATCCACACCGAGCCCACAGGAAAAAAAAAAAAAACACTGTAGCCTCCAGCTACTAATTATAATGCTAACTTGCAAAATTTCCCTGCATTTTAAAACAATGGAAAAATGGTGGTGGGATGAGACTTAGAAGAATGGCTTCTTGTCAGTCTCCACTAACAAAAATAGGCAACACTAAGTCAGCTACTCCTCAGCATAGTTATGTCCGTCGCAGCCTTCTTGGGTTTCAGGAGGCACAAACAAACGTTATCACAATTATGGTGAAACGCTGAACACCTGCAAATAATTTTAAACGTACTGGTTAATTGAAAAGCTCTGAGCATACTACTTGGAACAAGCCAGTTACCTGTTCCCACGCAAAGAGGAGTATAGAAAACCATGGTGGATTTCCAGTTGATGAAGTAAAGGATTATTAAAGGAACGGGATGACCATGGGGATCATCGTTAATTCTCTGAAACAGAATCCGCCCTTTTCACCTGCCAAACACATGCCCACTTCTCCTCTCTGGTGATAATAAAAACTAACCAGCGAACTGACAGAGGGCCTGACCCCCACCATCCACATCGACCACCCCAAAAAAAAAACCGTACCCTCCAGCTACTAATTATAATGCTAACTTGCAAAATTTCCCTGCATTTTAAAACAATGGAAAAATGGTGGTGAGATGAGACTTAGAAGAATGGCTTCTTGTCAGTCTCCACTAACAAAAATAGGCAACACCAAGTCAGCTACTCCTCAGCATAATCATGTCCGTCGCAGCCTTCTTGGGTTTCAGGAGGCACAAACAAAGGTTCTCACAATTATGGTGAAACGCTGAACACCTGCAAATAATTTTCAACGTAGTGGTTAATTGAAAAGCTCTGCGGCATACTTCTTGGAACAAGCCAGTTACCTGTTCCCACGCAAAGAGGAGTATAGAGAGCCATGGTGGATTTCCAGCTGATGAAGTAAAGGATTATTAAAGGAACGGGATGACCATGGGGATCATCGTTAATTCTCTGAAACAGAATCCGCCCTTTTCACCTGCCAAACACATGCCCACTTCTCCTCTCTGGGGATAATAAAAACTAACCAGCGAACTGACATTGGGCCTGACCCCCACCCATCCACATCGACCACACACACAAAAAAAAATCGTACCCTCCAGCTACTAATTATAATGCTAACTTGCAAAATTTCCCTGCCTTTTAAAACAATGGAAAAATGGTGGTGGGATCATACTTCAAAATTATGGTGAAACGCTGAATACCTGCAAATAATTTTCAACGTACTGGTTAATTTGAAAACTCTCCAGCATAATTCTTGGAACAAGCTAGGTGCCTGTGCCCACGCATAGAGGAGTATATAGAAACATGGTGGAATCCCAGCTGAAGAAGCAAAGGATACTTAAAGGAACGGGATTACCATGCGGATCCTGTTTAATACTCTGAAACAGATCCGCAGTTTTCACCTGCCATACTAATACCCACTTCTCCTCTCTGGGGATAATAAAACCAACCGGGGAACTGACAGAGGGCCTGACCAACACATCCACACCGACCCCACAGGGAAAAAAAAAAAAAAAAACACCGCACCCTCCAGCTACTAATTATAATGCTATCTTGCAAAATTTTCCTGCATTTTTAAACAATGGAAAAATGATGGTGAGATGATACTTACAAGAATGGATTCTTGTCAGTCTCCACTAACAAAAATAGGCAACACCAAGTCAGCTACTCCTTAGCATAGCTATGTCCATCGCAGCCTTCTTGGGTTTCAGGAGGCACAAACAAAGGTTCTCACAATAATGGTAAAACGCTGAACACCTGCAAATAATTTTCAACGTAGTGGTTAATTGAAAAGCTCTGCGGCATACTTCTTGGAACAAGGCAGTTACCTTTTCCCACGCAAAGAGGAGTATAGAGAACCATGGTGGATTTCCAGCTGATGAAGTAAAGGATTATTAAAGGAACGGGATGACGATGGGGATCATCGTTAATTCTCTGAAACAGAGTCCGCCCTTTTCACCTGCCAAACACATGCCCACTTCTCCTCTCTGGGGATAATAAAAACTAACCAGCAAACTGACAGAGGGCCTGACCCCCCCATCCACATCGACCACACCCACAAAAAAAAACCGTACCCTCCAGCTACTAATTATAATGTTAACTTGCAAAATTTCCCTGCATTTTAAAACAATGGAAAAATGGTGGTGGGATGAGACTTAGAAGAATGGCTTCTTGTCAGTCTCCACTAACAAAAATAGGCAACACCAAGTCAGCTACTCCTCAGCATAGTTATGTCCGTCGCAGCCTTCTTGGGTTTCAGGAGGTACAAACAAAGGTTCTCACAATTATGGTGAAACGCTGAACACCTGCAAATAATTTTCAACGTAGTGGTTAATTTAAAAGCTCTGCAGCATACTTCTTGGAACAAGCCAGTTACATGTTCCCAAGCAAAGAGGTGATAGAGAACCATGGTGGATTTCCAGCTGATGAAGTAAAGGATTATTAAAGGAAATGGATGACCATGGGGATCATAGTTAATTGTCTGAAACAGAATCCGCCCTTTTCACCTGCCAAACACATGCCCACTTCTCCTCTCTGGGGATAATAAAAACTAACCAGCAAACTGACAGAGGGCCTGACCCCCCCCCCATCCACATCCAACACACACAAAAAAAAACCGTACCCTCCAGCTACTAATTATAATGCTAACTTGCAAAATTTCCCTGCATTTTAAAACAATGGAAAAATGGTGGTGGGATGATACTTAGAAGAATGGCTTCTTGTCAGTCTCCACTAACAGAAATAGGCAACACCAAGTCAGCTACTCCTCAGCATAGTTATGTCCGTCGCTGCCTTCTTGGGTTTCAGGAGGCTCAAACAAAGGTTCTCACAATTATGGTGAAACGCTGAACATCTGCAAATAATTTTCAACGTAGTGGTTAATTGAAAAGCTCTGCGGCATACTTCTTGGAACAAGCCAGTTACCTGTTCCCACGCAAAGAGGAGTATATAGAACCATGGTGGATTTCCAGCTGATGAAGTAAAGGATTATTAAAGGAACGGGATGACCATGGGGATCATCGTTAATTCTCTGAAACAGAATCCGCCCTTTTCACCTGCCAAACACATGCCCACTTCTCCTCTCTGGGGATAATAAAAACTAACCAGCGAACTGACAGAGGGCCTGACCCCCCCATCCACATCGACCACACACACAAAAAAAAACCCGTACCCTCCAGCTACTAATTATAATGCTAACTTGCAAAATTTCCCTGCATTTTAAAACAATGGAAAAATGGTGGTGGGATGATACTTAGAAGAATGGCTTCCTGTCAGTCTTCACTAACAAAAATAGGCAACACCAAGTCAGCTACTCCTCAGCATAGTGATGTCCATCGCAGCCTTCTTAGGTTTCAGGAGGCACAAACAAAGGTTCTCACAATTATGGTGAAACGCTGAACACCTGCAAATAATTTTCAACGTAGTGGTTAATTGAAAAGCTCTGTGGCATACTTCTTGGAACAAGCCAGTTACCTGTTCCCACGCAAAGAGGAGTATAGAGAACCATGGTGGATTTCCAGCTGATGAAGTAAAGGATTATTAAAGGAAAGGGATGACCATGGGGATCATCCTTAATTCTCTGAAACAGAATCCGCCCTTTTCACCTGCCAAACACATGCCCACTTCTCCTCTCTGGGGTTAATAAAAATTAACCAGCAAACTGACAGAGGGCCTGACCCCCCCCCATCCACATCCACCACACACAAAAAAAAACCGTACCCTCCAGCTACTAATTATAATGCTAACTTGCAAAATTTCCCTGCATTTTAAAACAATGGAAAAATGGTGGTGGGATGAGACTTAGAAGAATGGCTTCTTGTCAGTCTCCACTAACAAAAATAGGCAACACCAAGTCAGCTACTCCTCAGCATAGTTATGTCCGTCGCTGCCTTCTTGGGTTTCAGGAGGCTCAAACAAAGGTTCTCACAATTATGGTGAAACGCTGAACATCTGCAAATAATTTTCAACGTAGTGGTTAATTGAAAAGCTCTGCGGCATACTTCTTGGAACAAGCCAGTTATCTGTTTCCACGCAAAGAGGAGTATATAGAACCATGGTGGATTTCCAGCTGATGAAGTAAAGGATTATTAAAGGAACGGGATGACCATGGGGATCATCGTTAATTCTCTGAAACGGAATCCGCCCTTTTCACCTGCCAAACACATGCCCACTTCTCCTCTCTGGGGATAATAAAAACTAACCAGCGAACTGACAGAGGGCCTGACCCCCCCCCATCCACATCGACCACACACACAAAAAAAAACCCGTACCCTCCAGCTACTAATTATAATGCTAACTTGCAAAATTTCCCTGCATTTTAAAACAATGGAAAAATGGTGGTGGGATCATACTTAGAAGAATGGCTTCCTGTCAGTCTCCACTAACAAAAATATGCAACACCAAGTCAGCTACGCCTCAGCATAGTTATGCCCGTGGCAGCCATGTTGGGTTTAAGGAGGCACATACAAACTTTATCATAATTATGGTGAAACGTGCTGAAAACCCGGCAAATAATTCTCAACGTACTGTTTAATTCAAAAGCTCTGTGGCATACTTCTTGGAAGAAGCCAGTTACCTGGGCCCACGCATAGAGGGGTCTAGAGAACCATGGTGGATTCCAAGGTGATGAATCTAAGGATTCTTAAAGGGACAGGCTGAAAAGTGCAGATCCTGACTGAAACAGGATTCGGACTTTTTGCCTGCAACACACATGCCCACTTCTCCTCTCTAGGGATAACAAAAACAACCCATCGGATTGACAGATGGCCTGCCCCCGCCCCCCACCACCCCACACAAAATCGTGCCCTCCAGCGACTGATCCTTATGCTATCTGGCAATACGTCCTCTGCCTTTTAAAATAATGGAGATAGAATGGTGGAATTATACCTAAAAGACTGGCTTATTGCCAGACTCCCATACCAAGTATTGGCAACAGCAAGTCACCTAGGCCTCAGCACACGTTTGTCCCTGGCAGCCATCTTGGGTTTAAGGAGGCACAGATGAACCTTATCACAATTATGGTGAAAGGTGCTGCAAAAGCGGTCAAGTAATTCTCATGGTAGTGGTTACTTGAAAAGCTCTGCGGCATAATTCTTTGAACTAGCCAGTTAACTGGGCCCACGCATAGAGCAGTCTAGAGGCCCATGGTGGATTCCCAGCTGATGAAGCAAGGGATTCTTAATGGAACGGGGTGAAAAGTGCGGTTTCTGTTTCAGTCTAAGACAGAAACGGGTCCGAACTTTTTACCTGCCACACACATGCCCACTTCTCCGGTCTGGGGAAAATAAAAACCATCCAGCGAACTGACAGAGGGCCTGCGCCCCCCACCCACACCGACCCCACAAATAAAAATGTCCCCTCCAGCTACTAATTATTATGCTAACTTGCAAAGGTTTCCGTGCATTTTAAAATAATGGGGAAAGTATGGTGGAATGATACTTAAAAGAATGGCCTCCTTCCAGCCTCCAGTAACAAGTGTCGTGAAATCCAAGTGACCTAGGCCTCAGCATAGTTTTCTCCGTGGCAGCCATCTTGTGTTTAAGGAGGCACAGACGATCCTTATCACAATTATGGTGATATGTGCTGCAGAAACTGGCAAATAATTCTACACGTAGTGTTTATCTCAAAAGCTGTGCAGCATACATCTTGGTACAGGCCAGTTCATGGGCTCATGCATGGAGGGTTCTAAGGAACCATGGTGGATTCCCAGCTGATGAATCAAAGGATTTTTAATGGAACCGGCTGAAAAGTGCGGATACTGTTTCAGTCTAACTGAAACAGGATCCGCACATTTCACCTGCCACAAATATATCCACTTCCCTGTCTGGGCATAATAAACACAAACAACCAGACTGACAGAGGGACTGTCCCCCAAACCACCCCGATCCCACCCAAAAACGTCCCCTCCGTTGACTCATCTTATGCTAACTGCCGAAAGTTGCTCACCTTTTAATATAAGGGAGAAAGGATGGGGCAATGATAATTAAAAGACTGGATTCTTGTCAGACTCCCGTACCAAGTATTGGCAACACCAAGCGAGAGAACCCTCAGTATAGGTTTGTCCATGGAAGCCATCTAGGGTTTAAGGAAGCACAAATGAACCTTATCAAAATTATGGTAAAAGTGCTGGAAAAGCTGGCAAATAATTTCCATGGTAGTGGTTATTTCAAATGCTCTGTGGCATACTTCTTTGAACTAGCCTGTTAAGTGGGTCCACACATAGTGGGGTGTAGAGAACTATGGTGGATTCCCAGCTGATGAAGCAAAGGATTCTTAAAGGAACAGGATGAAAAGTGCCGATCCTGTATCAGTCTAAGACTGAAACAGGATCCACACTTTTCACTTGCCACACACATGTCCACTTCTCCTCTCCGGGGATAATAAAAACAAACCACTGGACTGACAGAGGGCCTGGCTCTGCCTCTCCCACCCCACACAAAAACGTTTCCTCCAGCGACTCATCCTTAAGCTAAATGGCAATAGGTGCTCTGCCTTTTAAAATAGTTGTGAAAGGAAGGTGGAATGATACTTAAAGGAATGGCTTCTTGCCACGGACCAGTACCAATTATCGGCAACTCCAAGGGAGATTGGCCTAACCGTAGTTTTTTCTGTGGAAGCCAGCTTGGGTTTCAGGATGCACTGCCTAACCTTTTCACAATCATTGTGAAAGTTGCTGCAAAAACTGGCAAATAATACTCAATGTAGTGGTTATTTCCAAAGCTCTGCGGCATACATCTTGGAACTAGCCAGTTACCTGGACCCACACATAGAGGGGTCTCGACAGCCATGGTGGATTCCCAGCTGATGAATCAAAGGATTCGTAAAGGAACTGGCTGAAAAGTGCGGATCCTGTTTCAGTCTAAGACTGAAACAGGATCCGTACTTTTCACCTGCCACACACATGCCCACCTCTCCTCTTTGGGCATAATAAAGACAAACCACCAGACAGACAGAGAGCCTTCCCCTCAACGCACCACCCGACCCCACTCAAAAACGTCCCCTCCAGCAACTCATTCTTATGATAACTGGAAAAAGGTGTTCTGCCTTTTAAAATGATGGAGAAAGGATGGTGGAATGACTCTTAATAACATGGCTTCTTGCCAGGCTCCAGTACCAACTATCGGCAACACCAAGTGAACTAGGCCTCAGCATACTTTTGTCCGCCCCAGCCATCTTGGGTTGAAGGAGGCACGGACGAACCTTATCACAATTATGGTGAAAGGTGGTGCAAAAACTAGCAAATAATTCTCAACGTAGTGGTTATTTCAAAAGCTCTGTGGCATACTTCTTGGAACTTGCCAGTTACCTGGGCCCACGCATAGAGGTCTTTAAAGAACCATGGTGTATTCCCAGCTGATGAATCAAACGATTCTTTTTTGTTTGTTTGTTTGTTTGTTAGCTCATTATGGGGGTACAAAAGATCAGGCTATATACATTCCCCATGCCTCCCCTTTCCCCCGATTCTGAGCTTCAATTTTGTCCATTCCCTAGTCAGTGCACATCACATTCATCATGTAGGTGTGCACCCCTCCTCTCCCCCACCCCATCCCCCCCAGTTAGAACTTGAAGGGTGTCCATTCCCCAGGCAGTGCACATCACATTCATCAAGTAGGTATACACCCATCCCTTCCACCCGGCCCCAACCTCTGTCCGATACCCAATTGGTGTTGTTCCCAAATGTGCACTCAGGGAAACCAATTTGCTGGTGAGTACATGTGGTGCTTATTTTTCCATTCTTGGGATACTTCACTTAATAGAATGGGATCCAGCTCTCTCCAGGAGAACCAAAGAGATGCCATATCGCCATTATTTCTAATAGCTGAGTAATATTCCATGGTATACATATACCACATTTTGCTAATCCATTCATGAATTGATGGGCATTTGGGTTGTTTCCACATCTTTGTGATTGTGAATTGTGCTGCTATAATCATTCAGGTGCAGGTGTCTTTTTTATAGAATGACTTTTGTTCTTCTGGGTAGATGTCCAATAATGGAATTGCTGGATCGAATGGTAGGTCTACTTGAATCTGTTTAAGGTATCTCCACATTGCTTTCCACAGGGGCTGCACTAGTTTACAGTCCCACCAGCAGTGTATGAATGTACCTATCTCCCCACACCCACACCAACATGTATAGTTTTGGGACTTTTTGATAAAGGCCATTCCCACTGGAGTTAAGTGATATCTCATTGTGGTTTTGATTTGCATTTCCCTGATGATTAGAGATGTTGAACACTTTTTCATATGTTTGTTAGCCATTTTTATATCTTCTTTTGAAAAATTTCTATTTATGTCCTTTGCCCACTTTTTGATAGGGTTGTTTGATTTTTTCTTACTGATTTTTCTGAGTTCTAAATAGATTCTTGTTATCAGTCCTTTATCTGATGTGTAGTATGCGAAAATTTTTTCCCATTCTGTAGGTTGTCCATTTACTCTCGTGACTGTTTCTTTGGCTGTGCAGAAGCTTTTTAATTTGATCAGGTCCCATTTATTTATTTTTGTTGTTGCTGTGATTGCTTTAGGGGTCTTCTTCATAAATTCTTTGCCTAGGCCAATGTCTGTAAGAGTCTTTCCTACATTTTCTTCTAGAATTCTAATAGTTTCTGACCTTAGGTTTAAGTCTGTTAACCACTGTGATTTGATTTTTGTGTGTCCTGTTTTAGTCTTCTACATGTGGATATCCAGTTTTCCCAGCACCATTTATTAAATAAGGAATCTTTTCCCCAGAGTATGTTTTTGTCTGCTTTGTCAAAGATTAGATGGCTATATGAGGATGGTTTTATATTGGGATTTTCTGTTGTGTTCCACTGGTCTGTGTCCCTGCACTTGTGCCAGTACCAGGCTGTTTTAAGAACCACAGCCTTGTAGTATAGTTTGAAGTCTGGCAAATTAATACTTCCCATTTTGTTTTTGTTGTTTAAGATTGCTTTTGCTAAACGGGGTCTTCCCTGGTTCCATACAAAGCGTAAAATTATTTTTTCTATGTCTGTGAAAAAAGATGTTGGTAATTTAATAAGGATTGCATTGAATCTGTAGATAACTTTGGGCAGTATAGACATTTTAACAATGTTGATTCTACCGATCCATGAGCATGGTATGGTTTTCCACCTATTTACATGTTCTGCAATTTCCTTCCTCAGTGTTTCATAGTTCTCCCTATAGAGGTCCTTTACCTCCTTAGTTAAATAAATTCCTAGGTATTTTATTTTCTTTGTTGCTATTTTGAAGGGTATTGAGTCCTTAATTTGGTTTTCCATTTGACTGTTATTGGCATATATGAATTCCTCTGATTTGTGTGTATTGATTTTCTATCCTGAGACTTTACTGAATTCATTGATCAATTCCAGGAGTCTCTTGGTTGAAACCTTGGGGTTTTATAGATATAACATCATATCATCAGCAAAGAGTGAGAGTTTGATCTCTTCTGTCCCTATTTCAACTCCCTTGATTCTGTTCTCTTGCCTGATAGCTCTTGCAAGGACTTCCAATACTATGTAGAAAAGTAATGGGGACAGTGGTAAGCCTTGTCTGGTTCCAGTTTGAAGTGGGAATGCTTTCAGTTTTTCCCCATTCAGTATGATGTTGGCTGAGGGTTTGTCGTATATGGCTTGTATCATTTTTATATAGGCCCCATCTATGCCTATTTTGTTAAGTGTTCTTATCATAAAAGGGTGTTGAATTTTGTCAAATGCTTTCTCTGCATCTATTGAGAGGATCATCTGATCTTTATTTTTGCTTCTATTTATGTGATGAATTACATTCCCATATGTCAAACCATCCCTGCATCTCTGGGATGAAGCCCACTTGGTCGTGATGGATTATTTTTTTGATAAGCACTTGGATTCGATTTGTTAGAATTTTATTGAGAATTTTTGCATCTATATTCATAAGAGAAATTGGTCTATAGTTCTCTGTTTTAGTTGCATCCTTTCCTGGATTTGGTATCAGGATTATGTTGGCTTGGTAAAAAGTGTTGGGGAGAATCCCATCCTTCTCTATATTGGAGAATAGTTTATGTACGATGGGCACCAGTTCTTCTTTGTAGGTATGGTAGAATTCAGGTGTGAACCCATCTGGTCCAGGGCTTTTCTTTTTGGGAAGGTTTTTTATTGCTGTTTCAATTTCAGATCTAGATATCGGTCTATTCAGGAATTCTATTTCTTCCTGGTTGAGCCTGGGAAGGCTGTGTGTTTATAAGAATTTGTCCATTTCCTCCAGGTTTTCTAATTTGTGTGCATAAAGATTTTTGTAGAATTCATAGATGATATCATGTATCTCTGTGGCATCAGTCGTGATTACTCCTTTCGTGTTCCTGATCGAGGTTATAAGAGATTTTTCTTTTCTGCTCTTGGTTAGTTTAGCCAGAGGTGTGTCAATTTTGTTTATTTTTTCAAAGAACCAACTTTTGGTTTTATTAATCTCCGTTATGGTTTGGTTTAATCTCCCTTATGGTCCTTTTCATTTAGTTCTGATTTAATCTTAATAATTTCCTTCTGCTGGGTTTGGGTTTGGTCTCTTCTTTCTTCTCCAGCTCTTTGAGTCTATTCATTAGATTGTCTATTTGTAAGTTTTCTGTCTTTTTGGTATAGGCATTTATGGAAATAAATTTTCCTCTCAGGACTGCTTTAGCTGTGTCCCACAGATTTTGATAAGTTGTATCTCCTTTGTCGTTTAATTCAGAGAATCTTTTGATTTCTGACTTGATTTCTTCATTTATAAAATGATTGTTCAGGAGAAGGTTATTTAGCTTCCATGACTTTGAGTAGAAATGAGGATTTCTGTTAGGGTTCATTGTTACTTTTATTCCACTGTGATCCGAGAAGCTGCATGGTATTATTTCTATATTTTTAAATTTTTTAAGACATGCTTTATGTCCTAAGATATGGTCAATCTTGGAGAATGTCCCATGAGCTGATGAGAAGAACTTATATTCAGTGGTATTTGGGTAGAATGTCCTGTAGATGTCAGTCAGGCCCATTTGTTCTAGCATTCTATATACGTCCAATATTTCTTTGTTTATTTTTTGTTTGGAGGATCTGTCTTGAACTGTCAGTGGCGTGTTAAAATCTCTGGCTACTAAAGTGTTGTTATCTATCATTTGGTTCAGATCAAGTAGGGTTTGCTTTATGAATCTGGGTGCACCTAGATCGGGTGCATATATGTTAAGTATAGTTATGTCTTCTTGTTGAATTGTACCCTTCACCAGTATATAGTAACCATCTTTGTCTTTCTTTACTTTTGTTGATTTAAAAACTACGTTATCGGAGATTAGAACTGCCACGCCAGCTTTCTTTTGGGTTCCATTTGCTTGGAATATTGATTTCCACCCTTTTATTTTCAGTCTAAATGCATCCTTGCAGGTTAGATGAGTTTCCTGAAGACAGCAGATACTTGGCTTATATCTTTTTTATCCATCGGGCCAGTCCATGTCTCTTGAGTGGGGAATTCAATCCATTCACATTTAATGAGAGAACTGATAAGCGAGACAGATTGCTGTTCCTCATGTTGGGTTGAATTTCATTGATCTGTTTTCTCTCTTGAGCCATTATGATAACTGTGTTTTCATATTTATCTCTTGATTAGTGTTACATTCGAAGGTCCTTCTTGTGCTGGACCACGTGTAACTCTGTTTTGAATACTTCTTGGAAAGCTGCTCTTGTCTTGGTGAATTCTCTGAGTTTTTGTTTATCTGAGAATGTCTTAATTTCACCTTCATATATAAAACTGAGCTTATCTGGGTACAGGATTCTAGGCTGGGCATTATTCTGTTTCAGAAGAGTGAGAATGGGGCTCCAATCTCTTCTTGCTTGTAAGGTTTCAGTTGAGAAATCTGGCGTGATTCGGATGGGCTTTCCTTTGTATGTTACTTGTTTTTTTCTCCTTACAGATTGAAGAAGGGCCTCGTTAGTGGATATTTTGGTCAGTCTGATAACTACATGACGTGGTGTCTTCCTATTTGGTATGAATCTCTCAGAGGTTCTTTGAGCTTCTTGAACCTGTGTATCTAGAGATTTGGCAAGGCCTGGGAAATTTTCCTCAATTATATCTTCAGATACTTTATTCAACCCTTGCTTATTGTCTTCTTCACCCTCAGGAATGCCGATAACTCTCACGTTAGGCTTCTTTACATAATCCCACATTTCTTGTAGACTATGATTATTTCTCATGTTTCTTTGTTTTAACTCTGTGACTGCCTTATTTAATTGGAAAGTGTTATCTTCGATCTCTGAGATTCTTTCTTCTGTTTGATCTACCCTGCTCTTGAGACTTTCCACTGTGTTTTGTAGCTCCTTGAATAAATTTTTCATTTCCAGGAGTTCAGTTTGATTTTTCTTCAGTATTTCAATTTCTTTGGTGAATTTTTCTTCCAAGTCCTGGATCTTTTTTGTGGTTTCTTTGTGTTGATTATCCATTTTTTCTTGCATAATGTTCAGCGTATTTATGATCCATGTTTGAAATTCTTCCTGTGACATGTTGCTATTTGGAATCTGCTTTGTGTTAATTGGTGGAGAACTAGTAATCCTCTTTGAGGGCATGGTTTCAGCTTGATTCTTTATACTCCTAGAGTTCCTTCGCTGAGCCCTTCCCATCTGAATGAATCCTTAAGATCCCTTCTTTCAGCTTTAGTCTGGATAGGGGCACACTGTGAGTGCCAGGTAAGCTGCCTCCTCTGTCACTAGGGGGAGCCCTTCACATATTGTTCAGGATTTTGCTAGCTCCGCTGGGGGGGCTGCCCCTCTTCCTCTCCCGAGGTGGCTTCTGTCTCTCTCTGCAAGAAAGACAGTGGATAGGGAGAGTGGAGCGGTGCCCTCATTCGCCCAGCGCCCCAGCCACTGCAGTTCCCGCGGGAGATGGTCTGCCCCACCCCAATGTCTGCAAGGTCCACGCTCCACTCTCTCGTGACTGGGGAACCACTCAGTGTTCACACAAAGGTGGAGCTCCTAGTCAGGGTCCGTGGACTAGGGAAGGGAGCCGCCCAGGGAGCCGCCCGGTACCCAATCGCTCCTCAGCGTTTAGGCTGTGGACCCCGACAATGGCGGCCGCCCGTCTGCAGATCACTGTCACTGGGGTTGAATGCTCAGGGACCGGCAGAGGCCAGAGGAGCCGGGGAGCGGGAGAATCCAGCCGCCCACCTATACGAGGCAGTTTGGCGTCTGCTAGAGCCGGGACCAAAGCAGCCCCACCGCCCACGTATAGGAGACAGTTGCTAGGTGCGTCAGCTGCGCACAGCACTCCAGGGTCCAAAATGCCTCCTGCCAATGTCTCCTCTCTGCAGAGCCCCACATCTCCCGTGGCGATTCTGCACCGACTTCAGGCAGATCCTCAATTGAGTGGGTGTGGAGGTCAGAGGGGGAACAAGATGCTTTCCTGTGGGGCTGAACCCACCCCACTCTCTGGTGAGGTGGGTACAGCTGTCCCGTGCTCCCTTCTCTATTGGCCATCCCGCACTCTCCAGATTTTGGTGATTTATTTCCCTAATCACCTCAGTCTTTTCTTGCTCTCTCTCTCTGTCCCACGCTGATTCTCCATGGATTCACACCACCGTTCTTGTGGGGAAGTGAACCTCTAGGGTTGTGGCAGTGGGAGACCCATGCCTTCCACTCCAGGAGCACGAATCCAGGAGGTCACCACCATTCCACCATCATTGAGAATGAATCAAAGGAGTCTTAAAGGAACGGGCTGAAAAGTGCGGATCCTGTTTCAGTCTAAGTCTGAAACAGGATCCGCACTTTTCACCTGCCACACACATGCCCACTTCTCCTCTCTGGGCATAATAAAAACAAACCACTGGACTGACAGAGGGCTTGCCCCCCCACACACACCACACGACCCCACACAAAAACGTCCCCTCCAGTGACTCATTCTTATGCTAACTGGCAAATGGTGCTATGCCTTTTAAAATAATGGAAAAAGGATGGTGGAATGATACTTGAAAGACTGGTTTTATTCCACGCTCCCGTACCAAGTATCGGCAACACCAAGTGAGCTAGGCCTCAGCATAGTTTTTTCCCTGGCAGCCATCTTGGGATTAAGGAGGCAGAGAAGTACCTTGTCACAATTATGGTGAAAGGTGCTGCAAAAATTGGCAAATAATTCTCCACGTAGTGGTTATTTCAAAAGCTCTATGGCATACTTCTTGGAACCAGCTAGTTACCTGGGGCCACGCATAGAGGGTTATAGAGAACCATGGTGGATTCACGGAAGAAGAGTCAAATGATTCTTAAAGGAACGGGCAGAAAATGTGGATCCTGTTTCAGTCTAAGACTAAAACAGGATCCGCACTTTTCACCTGCTGCACACATGCCAACTTCTCCTCTCTGAGGATAAAAAAAAAAAAAAAAAAAAAAAAACACTGGACTGGCAGAGCGCCTGCCCCCTCACACACCACCTGACCCCACACAACAACGTGCCCTCCAGCAACTCATTCTTATGCTAACTGGCAAAAGGTGCTCTGCCTTTTAAAACAATGGAAAAAGGTTGGTGGAATGATACTTAAAAGACTGGCTTCTTGCCAGGCTCCAGTACCAAGTATAGGCAATACCAAGTGAGGTAGGCCTCAGCATGGTTTTGTCCATGGCAGCCAGCTTGGTTTAAGGAGGCAGAGACGAACCTTGTCACAATTATGGTGAAAGGTGCTGCAAAAACTGGCAAATAATTCTCCACGTAGTGGTTATTTCAAAAGCTCTGCAGCATAATTCTTGGAAGTATCCAGTTAAAGGGTCCCACGCATTGAGGGGTCCAGAGAACCATGGTAGATTGCCAGGTGATGAATCAAAGGATTCTTAAAGAAACGGGCTGAAAACTGCTGATCCTCTTTCACCCTAAGACTGAAAGAGGATCAGCACTTTTCACCTGCCACACACATGCCCACTTCTCCTCTCTGGGCCTAATAAAAACAAACCGCCAGACTGAAAGATGCCCTGACCCCCAAACACCACCCGACCCCACAAAAAAAGTCCCTTCCAGCGACTCATTCTTATGCTAACTGCCAAAAGGTGCTCTGCCATTTAAAATAGTGGAGAAAGGATCATGGAATGATACTTAAAAAACTGGCTTCTTGCCAGGGTCCAGTACCAAGTATTGGCAACACCAAGTGAGCTATGCCTCAGCATAGTGTTTTCCATGGCAGCCATCTTGTGTTTAAGGATGCAGAGGCGAATCTTAACACAATTATTGTGAAAGGTGCTGCAAAAACTGGCAAATAATTCTCACCATAGTAGTTATTTCAAAAGCTCTGAGGTATACTTCTTGGAACCAGCCAGTTTACTGGGTGCACTCATAGAGGGGTCTATAGAACCTTGGTAGAGTCCCAGCTGATGAATCAAATGATTCTTAAAGGAACAGGCTGAAAACTGCGGATCCTGTTCAGTCTAAGACTGAAACAGGATCTGCCCTTTTCACCTGCCACACACATACCCACTTCTCCTCTCTGGGGATAATAAAAACAAATCACCAGACTGACAGAGGGCCTGCCCCTCCACCACCCCCTGACTCGACATAAAAACATCCCCTCCAGCAACTCATTCTTATGCTCACTGGTGAAAGGTGCTCTGCCTTTTAAAATAATGGAGAAAGGATGGTGG